>NC_143031.1:5640000-5720000 GCF_057628025.1 Oncorhynchus mykiss
ACCTCTGTAATGAATATGCTGTTTAATCAGCTTTTTGATATGCCACACCTGTCAGGTGGATGGATTATCAAGACAAATGAAAAATGTTCAATAACAGGGATGTAAACAGATTTGGGCACAACATTTGTAGAGAAATTAGCTTTTTTGGGGCGTATGGAACATTTCTGGGATTCTGGAATGCCTCTGTAAACACAGCCAAACACTTGGCTTGTTTTCCATCTTATTTTTTAAATAAGGGGCCATTTTGTTTTCAGCATTGAACTGCAAAACATATAGAATGGTGAGAATCACAATACAATACATATCCTATCAGCACCCAAGTATCAATGATAATAATTGTATTGTATTGTGAGGTCGTATTGCATTGTGAGGTCGTATCGTATTGAATTGTGAGGTCGTATTGAATTGAATTGTGAGGTCATATTGTATTGTGAGGTCCCTGGCAATCCCCCAGCCCTACTCAGAACCCAGACAGTCAAACACTCAAATCCATTTCACACAAACGCCTCCAATGTTGTTTTACAGAATTTGGAAGAACGTGCAACCGGCCTCACAACCACAGATCAAGTGTCGTGTGGGCGAGCGGTTCGCTGATGTACATGTTGTGAACAGAGTGCCCCATGGTGGTGATGTGTTTATGGTATGGGGCAGGCATCAGCTACGGACAACGAACACAATTGCATTTGATGAATGGCAATTTGAAAGCACAGAGATACCGTGACGAGATCCCCGAGGCCCATTCATCCACCACCATCACTTAATGTTTCAGCATGATATGCATTATGTCGCAAGAATCTGTACACAATTCGTTGTAAGCTGAAAATGTCCCAGTTCTTCCATGGCCTGCATACTCAGTCAGTAGCAGTAGTCTGGCAGTAGTCATGTAGCAGTAGTAGCAGTAGTCATGGCCTGCATGTCACCCATTGAGCATGTTCGGGATGCTCTGGATCGACGTGTACGACAGCATGTTCCAATTCCCACCAATATCCAGCATCTTCGAATACAGCCGTTGAAGAGGAGTGGGGACAAAATTCCACAGGTCACAATCAACAGCCGGACCAACTCTATGCGAAGGAGATGTGCATGAAGGCAAATGGTGGTCACACCAGATACTGACTGGTTCTCAGATCCACGCCCCCTACCTTTTTTTTAAAAGCTATCCCTGATCAACAGATCTGTATTCCCATAGATTATCCTACTGAATGTATTGTAATTGACTAAATTCCTTATATGAACTGTAACTCAGTCAAATCTGATAAATTGTCGCATATTGGGTTTATATTTTTGTTCAGTGTAGGTTTGATTTATTTTGGTGTTTGTGTTCCTCTGGTTGCCCCTTTCTTATCTTTACAGGTCACACATTTTGCTGCGATGATTGCACACTGCGGTTTTTCACCTAACACATACGGAAGCTTCAATATTAGATTTCTGTATTTTTTTAATTCTCTCTCTTTATCTTTCTTTCTCTCTCTCACTCTGTCTCGCTCTCTCTCTCTCTCTCTCTCTCTCTGTCTCTCTCTCTGTCTCTCTGTCTCTCTCTCTCTCTCTCTCACTAACTATAATTATTTCCTGACCTCTGTCTCTCTCATCTTCCCTCTCTCTTTCTGTCTTGTCCTTCCTCTCGCTCCACTTCTCATACTCCATTCAGCCATTCAATTCTATTTTCCATGTCTTTTTTTATCCCCACATTCAACCCTACCAAGCTCTTTTCCTCTCATCCCTCTCTCTCATCGTATTCTATCCAATTATCAACTGATAATCACAAGATATCAGCCTTATTCTGGTACGCGCTCCCTGTCGGTCTCTGTCGGACCGTCTGTCTGTCTCTTTCTGTCTGCCTGTCTGTCTCTGTCTGCCTCTGTCTGTCTGTCTCTATCTGACCAGCTGTCTGTCTGTCTATCTCTTTCTGTCTGCCTGACTAGCTGTCTGTCTCTCTCTCTGTCTGCCCTTATCTGACTAGCTGTCTGTCTGTCTATCTCTTTCTGTCTGCCTGACTAGCTGTCTGCCTGTCTGTCTGTCTCTCTCTCTGTCTGCCCTTATCTGACTAGTTGTCTGTTTGTCTGTAGTTATTGTCTTTGTCTTTCCCCTCCTGTCCTCTCCCCTGTGTCCCTTCGGTCCCTCCTAGACCTTAGCATGTACACACATACACTCACTCACTCACTCACTCACACACACACACACACACACAAACACACACACACACACACACACACACACATACAAACACACACACACACACACACACACACACATACAAACACACACACACACACACACACACACACACACATACAAACACACACACACACACACACACACACACATACAAACACACACACACACACACACACACACACACACACACACACACACACACACACACACACACACACACACACACATGGTTTTGATAGCAAGGAGAGGAATGGAGAGAGAGGGACACAGAAAAAGAAAAACAAAGAGTCGGTGTTGCCAGTAAGTTTTACAACAGAGCTGTGACTCTCTGCTTTGGAATATGTTCCCCTATTGCACAACAACCGAGAAATAACAGAGGGAGGGAGAAGGGGGGGGTCTCTCTCTCTCTCTCTCTCTCTCTCTCTCTCTCTCTCTCTCTCTCTCTCAGGTTCTGAAAGCAGTATGTTTAGTATGTTTGGCAGGGAGGGAGAAGGCAGGAGGTGTGTCAGACCGACATGCTGTATTTTGGTTCAAGAAGCCTTGTTGTCACGGGAGACGCTATAGAGGGAGGGGCCACAGAGAGAGTGTGTGTATAAAAAAGGTCCTTCAACTCGAAACTGCCTGAAGACGCAGGATACCGGTCAGGTACTACTACTACTGCTACTAATACAGACTACTGCTACTAATACAGACTACTGCTACTAATACAGACTACTGCTACTAATACAGACTACTGCTACTAATACAGACTACTGCTACTAATACAGACTACTACTACTGCTACTAATACAGACTACTGCTACTAATACAGACTACTGCTACTAATACAGACTACTGCTACTGCTACTAATACAGACTACTGCTACTAATACAGACTACTGCTACTAATACAGACTACTGCTACTAATACAGACTACTACTACTGCTACTAATACAGACTACTGCTACTAATACAGACTACTGCTACTAATACAGACTACTGCTACTAACACAGACTACTGCTACTAATACAGACTACTGCTACTAATACAGACTACTACTACTGCTACTAATACAGACTACTGCTACTAATACAGACTACTGCTACTAATACAGACTACTGCTACTGCTACTAATACAGACTACTGCTACTAATACAGACTACTGCTACTAATACAGACTACTGCTACTAATACAGACTACTGCTACTAATACAGACTACTGCTACTAACACAGACTACTGCTACTAATACAGACTACTGCTACTAATACAGACTACTGCTACTAATACAGACTACTGCTACTAATACAGACTACTGCTACTAATACAGACTACTGCTACTAACACAGACTACTGCTACTAATACAGACTACTACTACTGCTACTAATACAGACTACTGCTACTAACACAGACTACTGCTACTAACACAGACTACTGCTACTAATACAGACTACTGCTACTAATACAGACTACTGCTACTAATACAGACTACTGCTACTAATACAGACTACTGCTACTAATACAGACTACTGCTACTAATACAGACTACTGCTACTAACACAGACTACTGCTACGAAGACACAGACTACTGCTACAGCTACTAATACAGACTACTACTACTAATACAGACTACTGCTACTAACACAGACTACTGCTACTAATACAGACTACTGCTACTAATACAGACTACTGCTACGAAGACACAGACTACTGCTACAGCTACTAATACAGACTACTACTATTACTACTACTACTACTGCTATTAATACTGACTACTGATATTACTACAGCTACCAATACAGACTACTGCTATTACTACTGCTACTAATACAGACTACTGCTATTACTACTGCTACTAATACAGACTACTACTATGTACTAATACCAGACTGCCTCAGAATCTGTGTGGATTTGATCTCCCGAACTAAAACATGTTTCATCATCTTCTCCACAGCTCTCTGCTACCATCATCATCATCACCATCATCATCATCACCACCACCATCACCATCATCATCACCACCACCATCACCATCACCATCATCACCACCATCACCATCATCATCACCATCATCATCATCACCACCACCACAATCACCATCATCACCATCATCATCACCATCATCACCATCATCATCACCATCATCACCATCACCATCATCATCACCATCATCATCATCACCACCATCACCATCATCATCATCACCATCATCACCATCACCATCACCATCATCATCACCATCATCATCATCAATACCATCACCATCACCATCATCACCATCATCATCACCATCATCATCATCACCACCACCACAATCACCATCATCACCATCATCATCACCATCATCACCATCATCATCACCATCATCACCATCACCATCATCATCACCATCATCATCACCACCACCATCACCATCACCATCATCACCACCATCACCATCATCATCACCATCATCATCATCACCACCACCACAATCACCATCATCACCATCATCATCACCATCATCACCATCATCATCACCATCATCACCATCACCATCATCATCACCATCATCATCATCACCACCATCACCATCATCATCATCACCATCATCACCATCACCATCACCATCATCATCACCATCATCATCATCAATACCATCACCATCACCATCATCACCATCATCATCACCATCATCATCATCACCACCACCACAATCACCATCATCACCATCATAATCACTACCATCATCACCATCATCATCATCTTCATTTTTGTGAGCTGTTGGAATGGGATTTGTTTAGCTTTTTGGAACAAGATGGAATCAATGTGACTTTACATTGTGGTGTGTGTGTTCATGAATGCAACACGTTCCTGCTTGCCTGTGTGTGTGGCATTATGCTGGTCAGGATAGCTGTGTTGTTTGTTTGCCTGCCTGCCTGCCTGCCTGCCTGCCTGCCTGCCTGCCTGCCTGCCTGCCTGCCTGCCTGCCCGCCCGCCTGTCCGTCTGTCTGCCCGCCTGCCTGCCTGCCTGCCCGCCCGCCTGCCTGCCCGCCTGTCTGCCTTCCCGCCTGCCTGCCTGCCTGCCTGCCCGCCCGCCTGCCTGCCTGCAGTGACATCATCATCTGACACATCGTTCTGTTTAGAAACAAAGAGAGAGGGAGGGTGATGAATGGAGGGAGAGGGGGGGTGATGAATGGAGAGAGAGGGGGTGGGGGGGTGATGAATGGAGAGAGAGGGGGGTGATGAATGGAGAGAGAGAGGCGGGGTGATGAATGGAGGGAGTGAGGGAGGAAGGGAGGGAGTGAGGGAAATACTTCGGAACATGTATCAGGTCACTGTGCTCATTCGATGCTGAACGTCACCAGCTGTGTGATTGAACATTCCTTGCGTGTTGTGTTCCTCTGTGTCCATATTGGTGTGGTTTCTGTTGAACTTTATTCTCTCTCTGTCCCTCTCTCCCTCCACCCTCCATGGTTTTCCTGTTTATGTGGACAGTGTGTACTGTGGTTGAAGCCAAAATCTTCATTACTTCTCCCTGTCTGTCATTCTCTGCAAATTCTCTTTCTCTCTCCTCCTCCTTTTTCTCCCTGACTCTCCCTCCTCTCGCCCTCTTTCCCTCTCCTCTCTCTTCCTTTCTCGAGGGAGGAAGTGGTATGAAGTGGAGGGCAGGTCACATGACTGCTGTCTGATGTCATCGGCGGGTGTCCGTGTTATTGGGCTGAGGGGCCACAGCCGGGGTCCTGGCAGACAGCTCTGTGGTTTGGCCATCCTCACAGGTGCCTGTCTGACTCTGACACATCTGACTGGGGTAAGTATTAGTCATCATCCGGATGGGATGGAGGGAGTAGTGGAAGGAAGGATGGGAGAGTGGAAGAGATGAATGGGAGAGTGGAAGGAAGGATGGGAGAGTGGAAGGAAGGATGGGAGAGTGGAAGGAAGGATGGGAGAGTGGAAGGAAGGATGGGAGAGTGGAAGAGATGAATGGGAGTAGTGGAAGGAAGGATGGGAGAGTGGAAGAGATGAATGGGAGAGTGGAAGGAAAGATGGGAGAGTGGAAGGAAGGATGGGAGAGTGGAAGGAAGGATGGGAGAGTGGAAGAGATGAATGGGAGTAGTGGAAGGAAGGATGGGAGAGTGGAAGGAAGGATGGGAGTAGTGGAAGGAAGGATGGGAGAGTGGAAGAGATGAATGGGAGAGTGGAAGGAAGGATGGGAGAGTGGAAGGAAGGATGGGAGAGTGGAAGGAAGGATGGGAGAGTGGAAGAGATGAATGGGAGAGTGGAAGAGATGAATGGGAGTAGTGGAAGGAAGGATGGGAGAGTGGAAGAGATGAATGGGAGAGTAGAAGGAAGGATGGGAGAGTGGAAGGAAGGATGGGAGAGTGGAAGGAAGGATGGGAGAGTGGAAGAGATGAATGGGAGAGTGGAAGAGATGAATGGGAGTAGTGGAAGGAAGGATGGGAGAGTGGAAGGAAGGATGGGAGTAGTGGAAGGAAGGATGGGAGAGTGGAAGAGATGAATGGGAGAGTGGAAGAGATGAATGGGAGTAGTGGAAGGAAGGATGGGAGAGTGGAAGAGATGAATGGGAGAGTGGAAGGAAGGATGGGAGAGTGGAAGGAAGGATGGGAGAGTGGAAGGAAGGATGGGAGAGTGGAAGAGATGAATGGGAGTAGTGGAAGGAAGGATGGGAGTAGTGGAAGGAAGGATGGGAGAGTGGAAGAGATGCATGGGAGAGTGGAAGGAAGGATGGGAGAGTGGAAGGAAGGATGGGAGAGTGGAAGGAAGGATGGGAGAGTGGAAGAGATGAATGGGAGAGTGGAAGAGATGAATGGGAGTAGTGGAAGGAAGGATGGGAGTAGTGGAAGGAAGGATGGGAGTAGTGGAAGGAAGGATGGGAGAGTGGAAGAGATGAATGGGAGAGTGGAAGAGATGAATGGGAGTAGTGGAAGGAAGGATGGGAGAGTGGAAGAGATGAATGGGAGTAGTGGAAGGAAGGATGGGAGAGTGGAAGGAAGGATGGGAGAGTGGAAGAGATGAATGGGGTAGATGGAGGGGTAGATGGAGGGATGGATGGAGCGGTAGATGCAGGGGTAGATGGAGGGGTAGATGGAGGGGTAGATGGAGGGGTAGATGCAGGGGTAGATGGAGGGGTAGATGGAGGGGTAGATGGAGGGGTAGATGGATCGGTAGATGGAGGGGTAGATGGAGGGGTAGGAAAGAGTACACTGACATGTCACCTGTTAAAAAATGACTGTTTTAATCCAACCACTGTCGATTACAGAAGCATTATCGTGTGTGTGTGTTAGTGTGCAGAACTTCTCCTTCTCTCTCTCTCCTTTCCTCTCTTCTCTCTCTCTCCTTTCCTCTCTTCTCCCCTCTCTTCTCCCCTCTTTACTCTCTCTCAGCCTTAAACAGTAAGAGTTTATGTGCTGTGTTCTCAATCAGCATGTAGGCTCTTACAGTACAAGGATGAAAGAAAACACACATCTCCTCCATCTATCTAGTATGTAACTACATGTTAACTCTCTCTATCTAGTATGTAACATGTTAACTCTATCTAGTATGTAACTACATGTTAACTCTCTCTAGTATGTAACTACATGTTAACTCTCTCTATCTAGTATGTAACTACATGTTAACTCTCTCTATCTAGTATGTAACATGTTAACTCTCTCTAGTATGTAACTACATGTTAACTCTCTCTATCTAGTATGTAACTACATGTTAACTCTCTCTATCTAGTATGTAACTACATGTTAACTCTATCTAGTATGTAACTACATGTTAACTATCTATTTAGTATGTCACTACATGTTAACTCTATCTAGTATGTAACTACATGTTAACTCTCTCTATCTAGTATGTAAGTACATGTTAACTCTATCTAGTATGTAACTACATGTTAACTCTATCTAGTATGTAACTACATGTTAACTCTCTATCTAGTATGTAACATGTTAATTCTCTATCTAGTATGTGACATGTTAACTCTCTATCTAGTATGTAACATGTTATCTCTCTCTATCTAGTATATAACTACATGTTAACTCTATCTAGTATGTAACATGTTAACTCTCTATCTAGTATGTAATATGTTAACTCTCTATCTAGTATGTAACATGTTAACTCTCTCTATCTAGTATGTAACATGTTAACTCTCTATCTAGTATGTAACATGTTAACTCTATCTAGTATGTAACTACATGTTAACTATCTATCTAGTATGTAACTACATGTTAACTCTCTATCTAGTATGTAACATGTTAACTCTATCTAGTATGTAACTACATGTTAATTCTCTATCTAGTATGTAACTACATGTTAACTATCTATCTAGTATGTAACATGTTAACTCTATCTAGTATGTGACATGTTAACTCTCTATCTAGTATGTAACATGTTAATTCTCTATCTAGTATGTGACATGTTAACTCTCTATCTAGTATGTAACTACATGTTAACTCTCTATCTAGTATGTAACATGTTAACTCTCTATCTAGTATGTAACATGTTAACTCTCTATCTAGTATGTAACATGTTAACTCTATCTAGTATGTAACTACATGTTAATTCTCTATCTAGTATGTAACTACATGTTAACTATCTATCTAGTATGTAACCTGTTAACTCTATCTAGTATGTAACTACATGTTAACTCTATATAGTATGTAACATGTTAACTCTTTCTAGTATGTAACTACATGTTAACTCTGTCTATCTAGTATGTAACTACATGTTAACTATCTATTTAGTATGTAACATGTTAACTCTCTCTAGTATGTAACATGTTAACTCTATCTAGTATGTAACATGTTAACTCTCTATCTAGTATGTAACTACATGTTAACTCTGCAGCTTGATATAAAATGCCACCCACATATTTGCAACACATGCCCCCCCCCCTCCAAAAAAAATGAAACTGCAGACAAATTACATTTATCCAATTATCACTTTATAGTAGTTAAAATGTTTACAGTGTCACATCGTGCTGAAGACTCATTTGAGACTCTGTCTTTCTACCGTGTGAAAGCTCATCGTCTTTCTACCTGAGAGACTAGTGTCCCCATTCTCCATACCCCCCCCCCCCCCCCACACTTTCGTCATGGATACAAAAGCATTGGGTCGGCGTTTTGTATTTCACAAGTGTGGAGAATAAGGGCTGAGCTTACAACACACCTCTGCTCGATCCAGATGTGGAGTCAATGACACACGCTGACCTGTAGAGAGCAGCAAAACACTAAGACAGGTCGTACCCAAATCATTACTTTAAAAAATATATATATTATTATTATTATTTGACCTTTTATTTAACCAGGTTGGCCAGTTGAGAACAAGTTCTCATTTGCAACTGTGACCTGGCCAAGATAAAGCAAAGCAGTGCGACACATACAACGACACAGAGTTACACATGGAATAAACAAAACATACAGTCAATGATACAGTAAGAAAGTCTATATACAGTGAGTGCAAATGAGGTGAGATGAGGGAGGTAAAGGCAATAAATAGGCCATGGTGGTGAAGGATTTACAATATACCAATTAAAACACTGGAATGGTAGATGTGCAGAAGATGAATGTGCAAGTAGAGATACTGGGGTGCAAAGGAGCAAGATAAATAAATACAGTCTGAGGATGAGGTAGATTGGATGGGTTATTTTACAGATGGGCTATGTACAGGTGCAGTGATCTGTGAGCTGCTCTGACAGCTGGTGCTTAAAGCTAGCGAGGAAGATATGAGTCTCAAGTTTCTGGACTGGAATGGTAAATGTGCAGAAGATGAATGTGCAAGTAGAAACTCTACTGGATTGTGTTGCTCACTGACCTGGTTGAAAAAAACTATTTTAGATGATTTGGGCAAGGAATTCTAAACATGCCTATAAGATAATTTACATGGGTGTTGATCCCCCCCCCCCCCCCCCACACCAAAAAAAAAAATGCTAATATTAGCTCATAGTGGCTAGTTCCAAACAAAATATGTAAAATTCGCTACATATATGTTTAGCATTTCACTAAACTATCGCTTTCTGCAGCAATATAGCCATTGTGTTGCATTTAGAGAGAGAGTTTCCTGGAAATGGTCACCATGCTGTGGTACTGTGGTGTTGAGGTGCTGTGGTACTGTGGTGCTGTGGTACTGTGGTAGTGTGGAGCTGTGGTACTGTGGTACTGTGGAGCTGTGGTGCTGTGGTACTGTGGTACTGTGGTGTTGTGGTGCTGTGGTACTGTGGTGTTGTGGTGCTGTGGTGCTGTGGTGCTGTGGTGCTATGGTACTATGGTACTGTGGTACTGTGGTACTGTGGTGTTGTGGCGCTGTGGTACTGTGGTGTTGTGGTACTGTGGTGCTGTGCTACTGTGGTGCTGTGCTACTGTGGTGCTGTGGTACTGTGGTACTGTGGTGCTGTGGTGCTGTGGTGCTGTGGTACTGTGCCTCAAGTCTGACCCAGATGAATATGACCGGTTATGGCAAGGCGATCCCCTAGGGGAACTCCCCAACCCCATTCAGCTGAAAAGGTGGCGCAGGGAATTAAAAAATATTCAGCAGCCACTCACAGACACACACACACAGATGTATGCATGCTCTACACAAGACCATCTAAGTTTACAGACATTTTAATGAAATGTATGTAGCCATTTTTGTTGCCTGTCTAGCTTTACTGTGGTGTCCCCTGTCTAGCTTTACTGTGGTGTCCCCTGTCTAGCTTTACTGTGATGTCCCCTGTCTAGCTTTACTGTGGTGTCCCCTGTCTAGCTTTACTGTGGTGTCCCCTGTCTAGCTTTACTGTGATGTCCCCTGTCTAGCTTTACTGTGGTGTCCCCTGTCTAGCTTTGCTGTGGTGTCCCCTGTCTAGCTTTACTGTGGTGTCCCCTGTCTAGCCTTACTGTGGTGTCCCATGTCTAGCTTCACTGTGGTGTCCCCTGTCTAGCTTCACTGTTGTGTCCCCTGTCTAGCCTTACTGTGGTGTCCCCTGTCTATCTTTACTGTGGTTGTACCATGTCTTTACTGTGGTTGTACCATGTACTGTATAGACCACTCTGTAACATAACTGACAACTTCACAGCAGTGAGCGGTGTCTCTGTCTCTTCCACCTACCTAGAGAGACTGCAGCAGGCAACGTGTGTGTGTGTGTGTGTGTGTGTGTGTGTGTGTGTGTGTGTGTGTGTGTGTGTGTGTGTGTGTGTGTGTGTGTGTGTGTGTGTGTGTGTGTGTGTGTGTGTGTGTCAGAGAGCTGGGTTGCCTATCTACTGGGACAACACTGTCGTCACACAAGCAAGACAGCGCGCACACACACACACACACCTCTTTTTTTGTCTTCTCTTTTATCTTTTTCATCCCTAGCCGTTGCCTTCTGCTGTCGCCGTGACGCATGCCCCCTAACGACCATGGCTGTAGACTGTTACCATGTTGCCGTCTCTACAGTAACAATCTAAAGCCACGGTCGCCATGGAGACAGCAGGGAGAAGGAGGAGTGGGAGTTTGGCATGGTAACTGGAGATGGCGATGTCCGATTGGTTCGTGGGTGGAAACGACGTGCGCACATCAGCGTAGAAATCCCCCAATACTGACCCATGCAGGCTGGCTCACACACAGGGGCACGAGACAGAGAGGAGAGGAGAGGAGAACGAGGGAGTTTGGGGGAAAGAGAGAGAGAGAGAGAGAGAGAGAGAGGAATACATGGGGGAGAAAGAAAGAGGAGAAGAAGAAGCGTTGTGGAGTTTTTTGTGGAGTCCTCTGGAAAGTTGCTACGAGGACATTCCTAGAGACTAACCA
Organism: Oncorhynchus mykiss; assembly: GCF_057628025.1. Lineage (NCBI taxonomy): Eukaryota > Metazoa > Chordata > Actinopteri > Salmoniformes > Salmonidae > Oncorhynchus > Oncorhynchus mykiss. The sequence continues at coordinate 5,651,904 of NC_143031.1, forward strand.
AGACGTGGCCGTATCTTAATTTGACCAGTTTCACACGGCATGAAAATAATCCTGCAGCAACAGGAAATGTGAATTGTTACGTTTATTATAATTAATGGACATTTTTTTTGTAGTGGTCGAAACATTTATTTTTGTTGGACGAATTAAGTCTGACATTTTCAAGTGGAAATTACAAACTTGAGAAGCCTTTTTAGACCTCAAATACACGTGTGCATTTCCTCCTGTGAAGGAAAATTCCTGCAACAACAGGATGATCAAATTAAGACCACATCTGTACTATACCATGCTCAGGGTGTTAGTTAACCTAGACTATAGTTTCCATAGCAGCACTTCCAGGGCGATGTCTCCAGGACAGGTAGTGTTGCCACGGCGAGTTGCCAGGCATCAGTAGCCATGACTGTAGACTGTTACTGTAACTGTGAGACTTTTTTTTAAAAAGCAGTAAGCAGTCTAAAGCCAAGGTGCTGATGCTCTGGCAGTCAGGGGTCGTAACCACGGTAACCAGGAGAAGGAGGGAGAGAACAGGTCGCATGGCCCACATACCACAGCACCTGCAATGAAAAGAAGAGAAGATAAAAATAGTTAAAATATTGTACATCCCAAAATGCCACTCTATGCCTTCATTTAAACCAGAGCACATTCGCTATTTGGGACACAACCTCCATGGGAGGCTTTCTTCCTGTTTCCTTCCTTAATGGCATTATGTTAACGATCAGAAAGAAAAAGAAACCAGGACGGTCAGAGTTCCAGAACGTATATCTGCCAATGGGAACGGTCAGAGTCCCAGAACGTATATCTGCCAATGGGAACGGTCAGGGTCCCAGAACGTATATCTGCCAATGGGAACGGTCAGGGTCCCAGAACGTATATCTGCCAATGGGAAGGGTCAGAGTCCCAGAACGTATATCTGCCAATGGGAACGGTCAGGGTCCCAGAACGTATATCTGCCAATGGGAACGGTCAGAGTTCCAGAACGTATATCTGCCAATGGGAACGGTCAGAGTCCCAGAACGTATATCTGCCAATGGGAACGGTCAGGGTCCCAGAACGTATATCTGCCAATGGGAAGGGTCAGAGTTCCAGAACGTATATCTGCCAATGGGAACGGTCAGGGTCCCAGAACGTATATCTGCCAATGGGAACGGTCAGAGTCCCAGAACGTATATCTGCCAATGGGAACGGTCAGAGTCCCAGAACGTATATCTGCCAATGGGAACGGTCAGGGTCCCAGAACGTATATCTGCCAATGGGAACGGTCAGAGTCCCAGAACGTATATCTGCCAATGGGAACGGTCAGAGTCCCAGAACGTATATCTGCCAATGGGAACGGTCAGAGTCCCAGAACGTATATCTGCCAATGGGAACGGTCAGGGTCCCAGAACGTATATCTGCCAATGGGAACGGTCAGAGTCCCAGAACGTATATCTGCCAATGGGAACGGTCAGAGTCCCAGAACGTATATCTGCCAATGGGAACGGTCAGAGTCCCAGAACGTATATCTGCCAATGGGAACGGTCAGAGTTCCAGAACGTATATCTGCCAATGGGAACGGTCAGAGTCCCAGAACGTATATCTGCCAATGGGAACGGTCAGAGTCCCAGAACGTATATCTGCCAATGGGAACGGTCAGGGTCCCAGAACGTATATCTGCCAATGGGAACGGTCAGAGTCCCAGAACGTATATCTGCCAATGGGAACGGTCAGAGTTCCAGAACGTATATCTGCCAATGGGAACGGTCAGAGTCCCAGAACGTATATCTGCCAATGGGAACGGTAGATGCAATGCATTCAGAAAATATTCAGAACACTTGACATTTTGTTACGTTACAGCCTTATTCTAAAATTGATTAAATTGGGGTTTTCCGCCCTCCTCAATCTACACACAATACATTTTGCAAAAAAAAATTGAAATATCACATTTACATAAGTATTCAGACCCTTTACTCAGTACTTTGTTGAAACACCTTTGGCAGTGATTACAGCCTTGAGTCTTCTTGGGTATGTTGCTACAAGCTTGGCACACCTGCATTTAGGGAGTTTCTCCCATTCTTCTCTGTAGATCCTCAGTTTGAATGGGGAACGTTGCTGCACAGCAATTTGTAGGATTTCCAGAGATGTTCGATCGAGTTCAAGTCCGGGCTCTGGCTGGGATACTCGAGGGCATTCAGACAAGTCACTCCTGCGTGGTCTTGGCTGTGTGCTTAGTGTAACATTGTCCTGTTGGAAGGTGAACCTTCGCCCCAGTCTGAGGTCCTGAGCGCTCCGGAGCAGGTTTTCATCAAGGATCTCTCTGTACTTGGCTCCGTTCAGCTTTCCCTCGATCCTGACTAGTCTCCCAGTCCCTGCATCTGAAAAACATCCCCACAGCGTGATGCTGCCACCACCATGCTTCACCATAGGAATGGTGCCAGGGTTCCTCCAAACGTGATGCTTGGCGTTCAGGCCAAAGTGTTCATGTGCCTTTTACTGAGTGCTGCAGAGATGGTTGTCCCCCTGGAAGGTTCTCCCATCTCAACAGAGGAACTCTGGAGCTCTGTCAGAGTGACCATCGGGTTCTTGGTCACATTCCTGACCAAGGCCCTTCTCCCCGATTGCTCAGTTTGGCCGGGTGGCCAGCTCTAGGTAGAGTCTTGGTGGTTCCAAACGTCTTCCATTGTAAGAATGATGGAGGCCACTGTGTTCTTGGGGACCTTCAATGCTGCAAAAAAAAATGGTACCCTTCCCCAGATCTGTGCCTCGACACAATCCTGTCTCAGAGCTCTACAGACAATTCCTTCGACCTCGTGGCATTGGTTTTTGCTCCGACATGCACTGTCAAATGTGGGACCTTATATAGACAGGTGTGTGCCTTTCCAAATCATGTCCAGTCAATTGAATTTACCACAGCCTGGACTCCAATCAAGTTGAAGAAACATCTCAATGATGATTAATGGAAACAGGATGCAACTGAACCCAATTTTGAGTCTCATAGCAAAGGGTCTGAATACTTATGTAAATTAGGTATTTATGTTTTTTTATTTGTAATAAATGTGCAAACATTTCTAAAAAAACTGTTTTCCCTTTATGTGGTATTGTGTGAGGGAAGAAAATATATTTCATCCATTATAGAACAAGGCTGTAACGTAACAATGTGGAAAAAGTCAAGGGGTCTGAAAACTTATCGTATCGTCTGGACTCTGACATTCCTCGTTCCGATTTGGCTCATTCTGATATTTCTTCATTTCTATCTTGTTACTTTTTTTGGATTATGTGTGTATTGCACTAGGTATTTCTGCACTGTTGGAGCTAGAAACAAGCATTTCGTTATACCTGTGATAACATCTACAAATCGGTGTACGTGACCAATAAACTTTGATTTGATTTTATTGTTCTTCTGTGGGAATTTGATACTACTATACGATAATACTTCTGCATAACATTTCCTACATGTTTCTCCATGGTTCTATGTAAAGTAATGCTCTAAACATTTTCAGAGAACGTAAAAAAAAAAAAGAGTTTTAACTCTCAGAGAAAAAGAAAGGTGATTTGTTTCATGATTGACAACTCGTGGTGTGATTGTGGTAATGAACTCAAGTCCTTTTGTTTTCCCAATCTGGATATACCTCACCATCAAATGCAGACCGTATTATATCCCAAGATAATTTTCTTCAGTCATCGTCACTGCCGTGTATACCCCCCCCCCCCCCAAGCTGACACCCCCCCCCCCCCAAGCCGGCTCTCAAGGAACGACACTGAACTTTATGCAAACTTGAGGCTGTTTTTATTGTAGCTGCTGACTTTAATAAAAGGAAATCTGAGGAAAATGCTAACAAAATTCTATCTATCAATAAATATCTTGTGCCACATGCGCATCGAGTGCGCATTCTGCATTCTGGCTCATTGCTAATCTGCCTTCCGGGTTACAAGTCCCTCTCCCGCCCTCCCTTCGGCAAATCAGATCACGCCTCCATTTCACTCCTCCCCACCTGGGCAGAAACTTAAGCAATAAGCACCCGTGGTAAGGACTGTTCAACATCGGTCTGACCAATCAAAATCTACGCTTCAAGATTGTTTTGATCACGCGGAGAGAGAGAGAGAGACAGAGAGACAGAGAGACAGAGAGACAGAGAGAGAGAGAGAGAGAGAGAGAGAGAGAGAGAGAGAGATCCCCCTGGGCATATCTAGCTGGTCTTGAGGTGGAGTTCACAAACCTGTTGTACTAACACTCTGAAGCCTCAGAGTGTCCAACCAATCAAAATAAACCAAAGTACAACACAGTCAAAACAAAACAACATGACCTATTGGGAAACACAAGCCCAAAGCAAAATGCAGTGCTATTTGGCCCTTAATCAGCAGTATACCATGGCCAACTATTGGACCATGGTTATTGATTAAAACCTTAGAAAAACCTTGGCAAAGTACAGGTTCAGTGAGCACAGCCTTGCCATTGAGAAGGGTAAACACAGGAAAACCTAGCTCCCTGTAGAAGAAAGGCAGTGCAACCACTGCACCACAGCAGAATCCGAGACATAGCTGCATTTCCTGATAAAAGGGGCTGAGTGTCTAGAGGGGCTGGGTGTCTCGGGGGGCTGAGTGTCTTGGGGGGCTGAGTGTCTAGAGGGGCTGAGTGTCTAGGGGGGCTAAGTGTCTCGGGGGGCTGAGTGTCTAGAGGGGCTGAGTGTCTAGAGGGGATGAGTGTCTCGGGGGGCTGAGTGTCTAGAGGGGCTGAGTGTCTAGAGGGGCTGAGTGTCTCGAGGGATGAGTGTCTAGAGGGGCTGAGTGTCTCGAGGGGCTGAGTGTCTCGGGGGGCTGAGTGTCTCGAGGGATGAGTGTCTAGAGGGGCTGAGTATTTCGAGGGGCTGAGTGTCTAGAGGGGCTGAGTGTCTAGGGGGGCTGAGTGTCAAGATGGGCTGAGTGTCTAGAGGGGCTGAGTGTCTCGAGGGATGCATGTCTAGAGGGGCTGAGTGTCTAGAGGGGCTGAGTGTCTCGGGGGGCTGAGTGTCTAGAGGGGCTGAGTGTCTCGGGGGGCTAGAGGGGCTGAGTGTCTCAAGGGATGAGTGTCTAGAGGGGCTGAGTGTCTAGAGAGGCTGAGTGTCTCGGGGGGCTGAGTGTCTAGAGGGGCTGAGTGTCTCGGGGGGCTAGGGGGGCTGAGTGTCTAGAGGGGCTGAGTGTCTAGAGGGGGCTGAGTGTCTAGAGGGGCTGAGTGTCTAGAGGGGCTGAGTGTCTCGAGGGGCTGAGTGTCTCGGGGGGCTGAGTGTCTAGAGGGGCTGAGTGTCTAGAGGGGCTGAGTGTCTCCGGGGGCTGAGTGTCTAGAGGGGGCTGAGTGTCTAGAGGGGCTGAGTGTCTAGAGGGGCTGAGAGTCTCGGGGGCTGAGTGTCTAGAGGGGCTGAGTGTCTTGGGGGGCTGAGTGTCTAGAGGGGCTGAGTGTCTAGAGGGGCTGAGTGTCTAGAGGGCGGTGTCTCGAGGGGCTGAGTGTCTAGAGGGGCTGAGTGTCTAGAGGGGGCTGAGTGTCTAGAGGGGCTGAGTGTCTAGAGGGGCTGAGTGTCTCGAGGGGCTGAGTGTCTAGAGGGGCTGAGTGTCTCGAGGGATGAGTGTCTAGAGGGGCTGAGTGTCTCGAGGGGCTGAGTGTCTCGGGGGGATGAGTGTCTCGAGGGATGAGTGTCTAGAGGGGCTGAGTGTCTAGGGGGGCTGAGTGTCTAGGGGGGCTGAGTGTCTAGAGGGGCTGAGTGTCTAGAGGGGCTGAGTGTCTCGGGGGGCTGAGTGTCTCGAGGGGCTGAGTGTCTCGAGGGGCTGAGTGTCTCGGGGGGCTGAGTCTCTCGAGGGATGAGTGTCTAGAGGGGCTGAGTATTTCGAGGGGCTGAGTGTCTAGAGGGGCTGAGTGTCTAGGGGGGCTGAGTGTCTAGATGGGCTGAGTGTCTAGAGGGGCTGAGTGTCTCGAGGGATGCGTGTCTAGAGGGGCTGAGTGTCTAGAGGGGCTGAGTGTCTCGGGGGGCTGAGTGTCTAGAGGGGCTGAGTGTCTCGGGGGGCTAGAGGGGCTGAGTGTCTCAAGGGATGAGTGTCTAGAGGGGCTGAGTGTCTAGAGAGGCTGAGTGTCTCGGGGGGCTGAGTGTCTCGGGGGGCTAGGGGGGCTGAGTGTCTAGAGGGGCTGAGTGTCTAGAGGGGGCTGAGTGTCTAGAGGGGCTGAGTGTCTAGAGGGGCTGAGTGTCTCGAGGGGCTGAGTGTCTCGGGGGGCTGAGTGTCTAGAGGGGGCTGAGTGTCTAGAGGGGCTGAGTGTCTAGAGGGGCTGAGTGTCTAGAGGGGCTGAGTGTCTAGAGAGGCTGAGTGTCTAGAGGGGCTGAGTGTCTCGGGGGGCTAGGGGGGCTGAGTGTCTAGAGGGGCTGAGTGTCTAGAGGGGGCTGAGTGTCTAGAGGGGCTGAGTGTCTAGAGGGGCTGAGTGTCTCGAGGGGCTGAGTGTCTCGGGGGGCTGAGTGTCTAGAGGGGGCTGAGTGTCTAGAGGGGCTGAGTGTCTAGAGGGGCTGAGTGTCTAGAGGGGCTGAGTGTCTCCGGGGGCTGAGTGTCTAGAGGGGGCTGAGTGTCTAGAGGGGCTGAGTGTCTAGAGGGGCTGAGAGTCTCGGGGGCTGAGTGTCTAGAAGGGATGAGTGTCTTGGGGGGCTGAGTGTCTAGAGGGGCTGAGTGTCTAGAGGGGCTGTGTCTAGAGGGCGGTGTCTCGAGGGGCTGAGTGTCTAGAGGGGCTGAGTGTCTAGAGGGGGCTGAGTGTCTAGAGGGGCTGAGTGTCTAGAGGGGCTGAGTGTCTCGAGGGGCTGAGTGTCTAGAGGGGCTGAGTGTCTCGAGGGATGAGTGTCTAGAGGGGCTGAGTGTCTCGAGGGGCTGAGTGTCTCGGGGGGATGAGTGTCTCGAGGGATGAGTGTCTAGAGGGGCTGAGTGTCTAGGGGGGCTGAGTGTCTAGGGGGGCTGAGTGTCTAGAGGGGCTGAGTGTCTAGAGGGGCTGAGTGTCTCGGGGGGCTGAGTGTCTCGGGGGGCTGAGTGTCTAGAGTGGCTGAGTGTCTCGGGGGCTAGAGGGGCTGAGTGTCTCGAGGGGCTGAGTGTCTCGGGGGGCTGAGTGTCTAGAGGGGCTGAGTGTCTAGAGGGGCTGAGTGTCTAGAGGGGCTGAGTGTCTAGAGGGGGCTGAGTGTCTAGAGGGGGCTGAGTGTCTAGAGGGGCTGAGTGTCTAGAGGGGCTGAGTGTCTAGAGGGGCTGAGTGTCTCGGGATGCTGAGTGTCTAGAGGGGCTGAGTGTCTAGAGGGCTGAGGTTCTCGGGGGGCTAGGGGGGCTGAGTGTCTAGAGGGGCTGAGTGTCTAGAGGGGCTGAGTATCTCGGGGGGCTGAGTGTCTAGAGGGGCTGAGTGTCTAGAGGGGCTGAGTGTCTAGATGGGCTGAGTGTCTAGAGGGGCTGAGTATCTCGAGGGGCTGAGTATCTCGAGGGGCTGTGTCTAGGGGGGCTGAGTGTCTAGGGGGGCTGAGTGTCTAGATGAGCTGAGTGTCTAGAAGGGCTGGGTGTCTAGAGGGGCTGAGTGTCTCGGGGGGCTGAGTGTCTAGAGGGGCTGAGTGTCTAGAGGGGCTGAGTGTCTCGGGGGGCTAGAGGGGCTGAGTGTCTCGAGGGGCTGAGTGTCTAGAGGGGCTGAGTGTCTAGAGGGGCTGAGTGTCTCGGGGGCTGAGTGTCTCGGGGGGCTAGGGGGGCTGAGTGTCTAGAGGGGCTGAGTGTCTAGAGGGGGCTGAGTGTCTAGAGGGGCTGAGTGTCTAGAGGGGCTGAGTGTCTAGAGGGGCTGAGTGTCTAGAGGGGCTGAGTGTCTCGGGGGGCTGAGTGTCTAGAGGGGGCTGAGTGTCTAGAGGGGCTGAGTGTCTAGAGGGGCTGAGTGTCTAGAGGGGCTGAGTGTCTCGGGGGGCTGAGTGTCTAGAGGGGCTGAGTGTCTAGAGGGGCTGAGTGTCTAGAGGGGCTGAGTGTCTAGAGGGGGCTGAGTGTCTAGAGGGGGCTGAGTGTCTAGAGGGGCTGAGTGTCTAGAGGGGCTGAGTGTCTAGAGGGGCTGAGTGTCTCGGGATGCTGAGTGTCTAGAGGGGCTGAGTGTCTAGAGGGCTGAGGTTCTCGGGGGGCTAGGGGGGCTGAGTGTCTAGAGGGGCTGAGTGTCTAGAGGGGCTGAGTGTCTAGAGGGGCTGAGTGTCTAGAGGGGCTGAGTATCTCGGGGGGCTGAGTGTCTAGAGGGGCTGAGTGTCTAGAGGGGCTGAGTGTCTAGATGGGCTGAGTGTCTAGAGGGGCTGAGTATCTCGAGGGGCTGAGTATCTCGAGGGGCTGTGTCTAGGGGGGCTGAGTGTCTAGGGGGGCTGAGTGTCTAGATGAGCTGAGTGTCTAGAAGGGCTGGGTGTCTAGAGGGGCTGAGTGTCTCGGGGGGCTGAGTGTCTAGAGGGGCTGAGTGTCTAGAGGGGCTGAGTGTCTCGGGGGGCTAGAGGGGCTGAGTGTCTCGAGGGGCTGAGTGTCTAGAGGGGCTGAGTGTCTCGGGGGCTGAGTGTCTAGAGGGGCTGAGTGTCTCGGGGGGCTAGGGGGGCTGAGTGTCTAGAGGGGCTGAGTGTCTAGAGGGGCTGAGTGTCTAGAGGGGCTGAGTGTCTCGAGGGGCTCTCAGCCCCTCTAGACACTCAGCCCCTCTAGCCCTGGTGAAATGTATTGGATTAACCTATCGCGCTGAGCCTTGAGGCCAAGCTACGAACACTGCATGCAGTCTGACATCACTGCCACCTGTCATTGTCTCTCATTGAGAGTATTTGTGTTTTAACTACCTACCTACCAAACCACCTACCTACCTGCCTGCCTGCCTACCTTCCTACCTACCTACCTACCTACCTACCTACCTACCTACCTACCTACCTACCTAGCTAGCTAGCTACCTACCTACCTACCGAACCACCTACCTACCTACCTACCTAGCTACCTACTTACCTACCTACCTACCTACCTACCTACCTACCTACCTAACAACCTACATACCTACCTACCTAACCACCTACCTACCTACCTACCTAACCACCTACCTACCTACCTGCCCACCTAACCACCTACCTAACCACCTACCTACCTAACCACCTACCTACCTAGCTAGCTAGCTAGCTAGCTAGCTACCTACCTACCTACCTACCTACCTACCTACCTACCTACCTACCTACCTACCTACCTACCTACTGTTAAACAGTGTTTGTGTTTTAACTACCTACCTACCTACCTACCTACCTACCTACCTACCTACCTACTGTTAAACAGTGTTTGTGTTTTAACTACCTACCTACCTACCTACCTAACCACCTACCTACCTACCTACCTACCTACCTACCTACCTACCTACCTACCTACCTACCTACCTACCTACCTACTGTTAAACAGTGTTTGTGTTTTAACTACCTACCTACCTACCTACCTACCTACCTACCTACCTACCTACCTACCTAACCACCTACCTACCTATCTACCTACCTAACCACCTACCTACCTACCTACCTACCTACCTACCTACCTACCTACCTACTGTTAAGCAGTGTTTGTGTTTTAACTACCTACCTAGCCAGTTGTTGCTAAGCAGTGTTTGTGTTTTAGCTAGAGAGAGTCATATAGATACCACAGTGACTTTGCTTTCAGCAGCATAGACGTCAGCTTGTACGTCCTACTCTACCAGGACAGAGTGACGTAGGAGCTCTGAGCAGACTGTTGTAGACACACACACACACACACACACACACACACGAGGAGATGGTGAGGAAGGAAGAGATTTCGGCCCATGGGCTATCTACGTCACGCGCATTATTTTTTACATTTTTTATCCAATCACAGTTCGGCGTTCGCCCAGCGATTGCCTCGGCTAATAGCAGTGTGCGGGGAGTGCCCTCCACACGGCTTGGTTTCCATAGCTACTGCTGCACTCGGCTCTAGTCTGTTCACACGACGGCGTGCGAGTGAGGGAGTGCTGTGTGTAAAGCGATTTGGCCGCGATATGACTGATAAAAATTTACACTAAAAAAAAAACAAGAATCTCAGCGATACAATATACGCCACAGGAGGTTGGTGGCACCTTAATTGGGGAGGACGGGCTCGTGGTAATGGATGGAATGGTATCAAATACATTAAACATAGGGGTTTCCATGGTTTCCAGGTGTTTGATACCATTCGCTCCGTGCCGGCCGTAATTATTTATTTTATTTTATCTTTAATTAACAGTCAGTATAGAATACAATACAGTATATTTATTTATATATTTATCTTTATTTAACTAGGCAAGTCAGTTAAGAACAAATTATTATTTGCAATGACGGTCTAGGAACAGTGGGTTAACTGCCTGTTCAGGGGCAGAACGACAGATTTTTACCTTGTCAGCTCTAACCACTAGGCTACCTGCCGCCCCTACACTCTAACCACTAGGCTACCTGCCGCCCCTACACTCTAACCACTAGGCTACCTGCCGCCCCTAACAATCTAACCACTAGGCTACCTACACTCTAACCACTAGGCTACCTGCCGTCACCACACTCTAACCACTAGGCTGCCTGCCGCCCTACACTCTAACCACTAGACTACCTGCCGCCCTACACTCTAACCACTAGGCTACTTGCCGCCACCTACACTAACCACTAGGCTACCTGCCGCCCCTACACTCTAACCACTAGGCTACCTACCGCCCCTACACTCTAACCACTAGGCTACCTGCCGCCCCTACACTCTAACCACTAGTCTACCTGCCGCCCCTACACTCTAACCACTAGTCTACCTGCCGCCCCTACACTATAACCACTAGGCTACCCTGCCGCCCCTACACTCTAACCACTAGTCTACCTGCCGCCCCTCCCCTCTAACCACTAGGCTACCCTGCCGCCCCTACAGTCTAACCACTAGGCTACCAACACTCTAACCACTAGGCTACCTGCCGCCCCTACACTCTAACCACTAGGCTACCTACCGCCCCTACACTCTAACCACTAGGCTGCCCTGCCGCCCCTACACTCTAACCACTAGGCTACCTACACTCTAACCACTAGGCTACCTACACTCTAACCACTAGGCTACCTGCCGCCCCTACACTCTAACCACTAGGCTACCTGCCGTCCCTACACTCTAACCACTAGACTACCCTGCCGCCCCTACACTCTAGCCACTAGGCTACCTGCCCCCCCTACACTCTAACCACTAGACTACCTGCCGCCCCTACACTCTAACCACTAGGCTACCCTGTCGCCCCTACACTCTAACCACTAGACTACCTGCCGCCCCTACACTCTAACCACTAGGCTACCCTGCCACCCCTACACTCTAACCACTAGACTACCTGCCGCCCCATCATGAGTCGTCTAACCACTAGGCTACCCTGCCACCTCGACACTCTAACGACTAGGCTACCTGCCGCCCCTACACTCTAACCACTAGGCTACCTACACTCTAACCACTAGGCTACCTACACTCTAACCACTAGGCTACCTGCCGTCCCTACACTCTAACCACTAGGCTACCTACACTCTAACCACTAGGCTACCTGCCGCCCCTACACTCTAACCACTAGACTACCCTGCCGCCCCTACACTCTAACCACTAGGCTACCTGCCCCCCCTACACTCTAACCACTAGACTACCTGCCGCCCCTACACTCTAACCACTAGGCTACCCTGTCGCCCCTACACTCTAACCACTAGGCTACCCTGCCGTCCCTACACTCTAACCACTAGGCTACCCTGCCGTCCCTACACTCTAACCACTAGGCTACCTGCCGCCCCTACACTCTATCCACTAGACTACCCTGCCGCCCCTACACTCTCTAACCACTAGACTACCTGCCGCCCCTACACTCTAACCACTAGGCTACCCTGCCGCCCCTACACTCTAACCACTAGACTACCTGCCGCCCCATCATGAGTCGTCCTCCCCTCAGCAGCCTGTGATACGCATCTACATCTGTCCAATGTCAATACAGAATATAGACCACTGCAGTTCATCACTCCAAATGATTTGACCTCTATGAAATATTTAGAAGTCATAGAATATATGGTGCAATGATATCTCTCCCTCCCCCCATGGATTATGATACAAATCAACCAAAATGAACACAATGCTGAACAGAGAATTATGAATGAACAAAGCCTTTCATTGACGCTCAACGCCATTCACACGCCCCGTATATCCTACCCCCTCCCCCCCCCCATACGAGCCACTTCTCCCCTCCCCCACACGTTACCACCCAGCACGCGGATCACTGCGGTCATCGAGTGTGTGTGTGTGCCAGAGCTGTGTGACGCAGAGCCGAAAACGCGTCACTGAACTGAGAATGAAAAAACAATAAGGGAATGCCGGACTGAGCAGAAATACACTGAAGGCAGAATGGAGAGAATGGAGAGAACGGAGAGTACGGAGAGAATGGAGAGAATGGAGAGGACGGAGAGAACGGAGGGTACAGAGAGAATGGAGAGTAGAGTAGAGAGATGAGAGTAGAGTAGACTAGAGAGATTAGAGTAGAGAGATGAGAGCAGAGTAGAGTAGAGAGATGAGAGTAGAGTAGAGTAGAGAGATGAGAGCAGAGTAGAGTAGAGAGATGAGAGCAGAGTATAGCAGAGAGATGAGAGTAGAGTAGAGTAGAGAGATGAGAGCAGAGTAGAGAGATGAGAGTAGAGTAGAGAGATGAGAGCAGAGTAGAGTACAGATATGAGAGTAGAGTAGAGTAGAGAGATGAGAGTAGAGTAGAGTAGAGAGATGAGAGTAGAGTAGAGTAGAGAGATGAGAGCAGAGTAGAGTAGAGAGATGAGAGCAGAGATGAGAGCAGAGTAGAGAGATGAGAGCAGAGCAGAGTAGAGTAGAGAGATGAGAGCAGAGCAGAGCAGACTGGCGTAGAGATATGAGAGCAGAGCAGAGTAGAGATATGAGAGCAGAGAGAGACATTGTTTTCCTCAGTGAAAACAATGTACTGAGCAAATGTCAAATTGGCTTTTGACCAAATTACCGTACGACAGACCACGTATTCACAATGCACACCATGACTGACAATCAAACCAAACCAAAGGCAAAGTCTTCCCATGCCTTGTTGATTTCAAAAAATCTTTTGAATACAAATTGTTGGAAAGTGGTGTTGGGGGAAAAACGTATGACATCATGAAATCCATGTAGACAAACAAGTGTGAGGTTAAAATTGGGAAATAAACACATTTCATTCCTCAGGGCCGGGGGGTGAGACAGGGATGCAGCTTAAGCCCCACCCTCTTTAACATATATATCAACGAATTGGCGAGGGCGCTAGAACAGTCTGCAGCACCCGGCCTCACCCTACTAGAGTCTGAAGTCAAATGTCTACTGTTTGCTGATGTCTACTGGTGCTTCTGTCACCAACCAAGGAGGACCTACAGCAGCACCTAGATCTTCTGCACAGATTCTGCCAGACCTGGGCCCTGACAGTTAATCTCAGTAAGACAAAAATTATGGTGTTCCAAAAAATGACCAGTCGCCAGGACCACAAATACAAATTCCATCTAGACACCGTTGCCCTAGAGCACACAAAAAAAACTATACATACCTTGGCCTAAACATCAGCGCCACAGGTAACTTCCACAAAGCTGTGACCAATCTGAAAGACATCAAAAGGGCCTTCAAAGCCATCAAAAGGAACATCAAATTCGACATCCCAATTAGGATTTGGCAAAAAATACTTGAATCAGTCATAGAGCCCATTGCCCTTTATGGTTGTGAGGTCTGGGGTCCGCTCACCAACCAAGAATTCACAATTATGCAAAAATATCCTTAATGTAATGTACAACATAGAAAGACCAAATAATGCATGCAGAGCAGAATTAGGCCGATACCCACTAATTATCAAAATCCAGAAAAGAGCCGTTAAATTCTTTAACCACCTAAAAGGAAGTGATTCCCAAACCTTCCATAACAAAGCCATCACCTACAGAGAGATGAACCTGGAGAAGAGTCCCCTAAGCAAGCTGGTCCTGGGGCTCTGTTCACAAACACAAACACACCCCACAGAGCCCCAGGACAGCAGCACAATTAGACCCAACCAAATCATGAGAAAACAAAAAGATAATTACTTGACACATTGGAAAGAATTTACAAAAAAAACTGAGCAAACTAGAATGCTATTTGAGCTGCACTTCCTAACCTCCTGCCAAGTGTTTGACCATATTAGAGACACATATTTCCCTCAGATTACACAGGCCGACAAAGAATTCGAAAACAAATCCAATTTTGATAACCTCCCATATCTACTGGGTGAAATACCACAGTGTTCCATCACAGCAGCAAGATTTGTGACCTGTTGCCACGAGAAAAGGTCAAATTTACAACACCATTGTAAATATAACCCATATTTATGCTTATTTATTTTCCCTCGTGTACCCATAACCATTTGTACATTGTTACAACACTGTATATATATATAATATGACATTTCACATGTCTTTATTCTTTTGTAACTTCTGTGAGTGTGATGTTTACTGTTCATTTGTATTGTTTATCATCTACCTCACTTGCTTTGGCGATGTTAACATATGTTTCACATGCCAATAAAGCCCCTTGAATTGAAAACGGAGTGAGAGCGAAGTGGGAAGCAGCAGGGAGGAAGAGTGGGGATGCAGTCATCATCATCATCATCATCATCATCACAACGGAAACCTCAGGAAGAGAGAGGAGAGGGGCTGGTGGGGTGTTAAGTTTCAAGTTTTATTAGTATTGGGTTGTTGTTATTTATATCCCCCTGTAGCCCCCACATGCACATCCCAGGTGTGTGTGTGTGTGTGTGTGTGGTGTGTGTGTGTGTGTGTGTGTGTGTGTGGTGTGTGTTTTAACACCCCAATAAACACCTTGAATTGAGAGAGGTGGTTTGAAGCAGGGACAGATCGGTAGCCAGTTCAGCACCATGGATAGCGACGAGTGTTGAAAACAAGACGCTGGTTTCACCATATTCCGAGTGAACACACTGCTTTACCAAAGAGATACAGAGATTACGTCACGCTATGTAGCCTATTTGACACTAGAAGGAGGTGAAAACCTTCAAAAAAACATGTTCCATCCCTACCAGGTGTTGCGCATTGGATTTGAGAGTCAAAAACGACTTGTGCAGATATGTAACCAAATATGCCAATACAGTTAATAGAAGTATGGTGGGATAATGTCTCGAATGACTCGGCTAATATAATAAAATAAAAAAACAGGGGTGAATCTGGCCGCATGTTCGTTTGTACCCGGGGCTCGGTTACCGATCCTAAAACGCGTCTATAGGCTGCATGCTGCCCATGTGCGGGAGAAAGTGAGTCACGCTGCGGTAACTTTCAACCATCGAGGAGCTGAGGCTCGCGCGGTGTCACGGAGAGCCTACGGGTTAACAGCATGCAGGCAAATGAGCCTATAGCTTCGTGATAAGAATGTTCCCGAATATAAAGCCTATAACTGCACCCCAAATAAGCCCTTACCAATCAATAAACCAGGTAGAAATCAAGCCACAAGAAACGGTTTTAAATTTACCTCAGTCACTCAACCTCCCGTCATAACGCGTCCCAGTCACCACTGCAGCTTGTCTGTTTCTCCAAGCAGGGAGATTAGTTACAGGACAGAAGCTGTCTTCTTCTCATCCACTTACCTTCTTCTTCTTCTTCTTCTTCTTCTTCTTCTTCTGCTGCTGTCGCAGACAGGACAGTGTTGTCACACTGTCTCTTCTCGAGGACATGTCTTCTGCTCTTCTCCTGCCCCCCCCCCCCCCCTTTCCTCCTTCTGTAATGTCGTTAGTCTGAGCTGGTTCTTTGGTTGTGGTTTTTATAGAGAAGCCGTAGTATTAGTACGGGATAAGGGGCACAGAGGGGAGGGGACAACTCATTCACTAAAAAGCATCACCTACACATCTACGTGCTTGGCCTACGTCATAGACGGAATATTGTCTACGGAGGAGGTATTTATATAGACAAGACAGAGGAACGCGAGGGAGAGCCTACAAATCCATTTCAATTCAAGGGGCTTTATTGGCATGGGAAACACATGTTAACTTTGCCAAAGCAAGTGAAATAGATAATAAATATAAAGTGGATATTTTTTTTGTTACAGTAAATATTACTCACAAAAGTTCCAAAAGTTTAAAGACATTTCAAATGTCATATTATATTATGTATATAACGATGTGCAAATAGTACAAAAAATTAAATAAATAAACATAAATATGGGTTGTATTTACAATGGTGTTTGTTCTTCACTGGTTGCCCTTTTCTCGCGGCAACAGGTCACAAATCTTGCTGCTGTGATGGCACACTGTGGAATTTCACCCAGTAGACATGGGAGTTTTTCAAATTTGGATTTGTTTTCGAATTCTTTGTGGATCTGTGTAATCTGAGGGAAATATGTGTCTCTAATATGGTCATACACTTGGCAGGAGGTTAGGAAGTGCAGCTCAAATAGCATTCTAGTTTGCTCAGTTTTTTTTGTAAATTCTTTCCAATGTGTCAAGTAATTATCTTTTTGTTTTCTCATGATTTGGTTGGGTCTAATTGTGCTGCTGTCCTGGGGCTCTGTGGGGTGTGTTTGTGTTTGTGAACAGAGCCCCAGGACCAACTTGCTTAGTGGACTCTTCTCCAGGTTCATCTCTCTGTAGGTGATGGCTTTGTTATGGAAGGTTTGGGAATCGGTTCCTTTTAGGTGGTTGGAAAATTTAATGGCTCTTTTCTGGATTTTGATAATTAGTGGGTATCGGCCTAATTCTGCTCTGCATGCATTATTTGGTGTTCTACGTTGTACACGGGGGATATTTTTGCAGAATTCTGCGTGCAGAGTCTCAATTTGGTGTTTGTCTCATTTTGTGAAGTCTTGGTTGGTGAGCAGACCCCAGACCTCACAACCATAAAGGGCAATGGGCTCTATGACTGATTCAAGTATTTTTAGCCAAATCCTAATTGGTATGTTGAAATTTATTTTTGAAATCAACAAAGCATGAGAAGACTTTGCCTTTGTTTTGGTTTGTTTGGTTGTCGATTAGGGTGTGCAGGGTGAATACATGGTCTGTTGTACGGTAATTTGGTAAAAAGCCAATTTGACATTTGCTCAGTACATTGTTTTCATTGAGGAAATGTAAGAGTCTGCTGTTAATGATAATGCAGAGGATTTTCCCAAGGTTACTGTTGACGCATATTCCACGGTAGTTATTGGGGTCAAATTTGTCTCCACTTTTGTGGATTGGGGTGATCAATCCTTGGTTCCAAATATTGGGGAAGATGCCAGAGCTAAGGATGATGTTAAAGAGTTTTAGTATAGCCAATTGGAATTTGTTGTCTGTATATTTTATAATTTCATTGAGGATACCATCAACACCACAGGCCTTTTTGGGTTGGAGGGTTTTTATTTTGTCCTGTAACTCATTCAATGTAATTGGAGAATCCTATCTCTCACTCTGTCTCTCTCTCTAACTCTCTCTCTCAGTCTCTCTCAGTCTCTCTGTCTCTCTCTCTCTCTCTCTCTCTCTCTCTCTGTGTCTCTCTCTCTCTCTAACTCTCTCTCTCAGTCTCTCTCTGTCTCTCTGTCTCTCTCTGTCTCTCTCTCTCTCTCACTCTCTTTCTCTCAGTCTCTCTCTGTCTCTCTTATAGTCTTATACTCAGCTACAACAAAGCTTTCTTAGTGTCCAACAAGCCTTTAACCTTGTTCTGAATTTCTACAAGGTCATGTGGTTTGGTAAGAAGAATCCTCCTCTCCCCACAGGTGTGATTACTACCTCTGAGGATTTAGAGCTTGCTCATACAAGTACTTGGGAGTATGGCTAGACAGTACACTGTCCTTCTCTCGGCACATATCAAAGCTGCAGGCTAAAGTTAAATCTAGACTTGGTTTCCTCTATCGTAATCACTCCTCTTTCACCTCAGCTGCCAAACTAACCCTGATTCAGATGACCATCCAACCCATGCTAGATTACGGAGACTTAATTTATAGATCGACAGGCAAGGGTGCTCTCGAGCAGTTAGATAGTATTTTCCATTTGGCCATCAAATTTTCCACCAATGCTTCTTATAGGACACATCACTGCACTCTATACTCCTCTGTGAACTGGTCATCTCTGTATACCCATCGCAAGACCCACTGGTTGTTGCTTATTTATAAAACCCTCTTAGGCCTCACTCCCCCCTATCTGAGATATCTACTGCAGCCCTCATCCTCCACATACAACACCCGTTCTGCCAGTCACATTCTGTTAAAGGTCCCCAAAGCACACACATCCCTGGGTCGCTCCTCTTTTCAGTTCGCGGCAGGAAGCGACTGGAATGAGCTGCAATAAACACTCAAACTGGACTGATTTATCTAAATTCCTTCATTCAAAATCTCAATAAGGGACACTCTTACTGACAGTTGTGGCTGCTTTGTGTGATGTATTGTTGTCTCGACCTTCTTGACCTTTGTGCTGTTGATTTTGTCCAATAATGTTTGTACCATGTTGTGTTGCTACCATGCTGTGTTGTCATGTTGTGTTGCTACCATGCTGTGTTGTCATGTTGTGTTGCTACCATGCTGTGTTGTCATGTGTTGCTGCCTTGCAATGTTGTTGTCTTAGGTCTCTCTTTATGAGGTGTTGTGTCTCTCTTTGTGTCTCTGTGTCTCTCTCTCTGTCTCTCTCTTTCTCTGTCTCTCTCTCTCTCTCTCTGCATTTCTATCTCTCTCTCTATATATCTCTTTCTGTCTTTCTGTAAACTACACAGAGATTGCAGTCAGATCAAAAGAGAAAAAGCTCTCATCCTTACTTCCATATTCCCTTCTATCTCCCCTCCCTCCCTCCCCCCTCTCTGACTCATACTGAAATCCCAGCGTGCCTCCCTCCTCCCCTATTCTCCCTCCTCCCCTATCCTCCCCCCACACTCTCATTTGTGTTTTCTCTCCCTTTGATTTCCAAGCTGACTGGAATGCAATGAGTAGAGAGAGAGAGAGACACTTTATATATTCACTTTATATATTATCTACCTCACTTGCTTTGGCAATGTTAACACATGTTTCCCATGCCAATAAAGCCCTTGAATTGAATTGAATTGAATTGAATTGAGACAGAGAGAGAGAAAGAGAGAGAGAGAGAAAGAGAGATGGAAAGAGAGAGAGAGAGAGAGAGAGAGAGAGAGAGAGAGAGAGAGAGAGAGAGAGAGAGAGAAAGAGGGAGAGAAAGTGTGATGGAGAAATAGGAGAGCGAGAGAGACAGTGTGATGGAGAAAGAGGAGAAAGAGGAGAGAGAGACAGTGTGATGGAGAAAGAGGAGAAAGAGGAGAGAGAGAGAGAGACAGTGTGATGGAGAAAGCCCTTGAATTGAATTGAATTGAATTGAGACAGTGTGATGGAGAAAGAAGGGAGAGAAAGTGTGATGGAAAAAGAGGAGAGAGACAGTGTGATAGAGAATAAGGAGAAAGAGGAGAAAGAGAGAGACAGCTCACTGCTGCCTGATGTGTAATGAGGACTCTGCAGAAAGAGAGCAGAGGAAAAGAGGGAGGTCTGAAGCCAGTGGGTGTTGATTGGTGAAACCCCTCTCTCTCTCTCTCTCTCTCTCTCTCTCTCTCTCTCTCTGTCTCTCTCTCTCTCTATCTCTCTCTCTCTGTCTCTCTCTCTGTCTCTCTCTCTGTCTCTCTCTCTCTCTCTGTCTCTCTGTCTCTCTCTCTCTCTCTCTCTCTCTCTCTCTGTCTCTCTGTCTCTCTCTCTCTCTCTCTCTGTCTCTCTCTCTCTCTGTCTCTCTCTCTCTGTCGCTCTCTCTCTCTCGCCCCCATCACATCTCTCCCTCTACTGTGTACACACACATACTGAACACGCACCCACACTCCCTCCCACCCACACTCATTCCCACCCACACATACTCTCATACACACAAACCCTACCACCCACCCACACACTCTCATACACACAAACCCTACCACCCACCCACCCACACACACACACACACACACACACACACACACACACACACACACACACACACACACACACACACACACACACACACACACACACACACTCCCACCCACACACCCACTCCCACCCACCCACACTCCCACCCACACTCCCACCCACACTCCCACCCACCCACCCACACTCCCACCCACACTCCCACCCACCCACCCACCCACCCACACTCCCACCCACCCACCCACACTCCCACCCACACTCCCACCCACCCACACATCAGACTGTTAAACAGCTTCTATCACCATCAGACTGTTGAACAGCTTCTATCACCAGACCATCAGACTGTTGAACAGCTTCTATCACCATCAGACTGTTGAACAGCTTCTATCACCATCAGACTGTTGAACAGCTTCTATCACCATCAGACTGTTGAACAGCTTCTATCACCATCAGACTGTTGAACAGCTTCTATCTCCATCAGACTGTTGAACAGCTTCTATCACCTTAGTGCTGCTTTTGATACCATCGATCACCACATTCTTTTGGAGAGATTGGAAACCCAAATTGGTCTACACGGACAAGTTCTGGCCTGGTTTAGATCTTATCTGTCGGAAAGATATCAGTTTGTCTCTGTGAATGGTTTGTCCTCTGACAAATCAACTGTAAATTTCGGTGTTCCTCAAGGTTCCGTTTTAGGACCACTATTGTTTTCACTATATATTTTACCTCTTGGGGATGTTATTCGAAAACATAATGTTAACTTTCACTGCTATGCGGATGACACACAGCTGTACATCTCAATTAAACATGGTGAAGCCCCAAAATTGCCCTTGCTAGAAGAATGTGTTTCAGACATAAGGAAATGGATGGCTGCAAACTTTCTACTTTTAAACTCGGACAAAACAGAGATGCTTGTTCTAGGTCCCAAGAAACAAAGAGATCTTCTGTTGAATCTGACAATTATTCTTAATGGTTGTACAGTCGTCTCAAATAAAACTGTGAAGGACCTCGGCGTTACTCTGGACCCTGATCTCTCTTTTGAAGAACATATCAAGACCATTTCAAGGACAGCTTTTTTCCATCTACGTAACATTGCAAAAATCAGAAACTTTCTGTCTAAAAATGATGCAGAAAAATTAATCCATGCTTTTGTCACTTCTAGGTTAGACTACTGCAATGCTCTACTTTCCGGCTACCCGGATAAAGCACTAAATAAACTTCAGTTAGTGCTAAATACGGCTGCTAGAATCCTGACTAGAACCAAAAAATTTGATCATATTACTCCAGTGCTAGCCTCTCTACACTGGCTTCCTGTCAAAGCAAGGGCTGATTTCAAGGTTTTACTGCTAACCTACAAAGCATTACATGGGCTTGCTCCTACCTATCTCTCTGATTTGGTCCTGCCGTACATACCTACACGTACGCTACGGTCACAAGACGCAGGCCTCCTAATTGTCCCTAGAATTTTTAAGCAAACAGCTGGAGGCAGGGCTTTCTCCTATAGAGCTCCATTTTTATGGAACGGTCTGCCTACCCATGTCAGAGACGCAAACTCGGTCTCAACCTTTAAGTCTCTACTGAAGACTCATCTCTTCAGTGGGTCATATGATTGAGTGTAGTCTGGCCCAGGAGTGGGAGGGTGAACGGAAAGGCTCTGGAGCAACGAACCGCCCTTGCTGTCTTTGCCTGGCCGGTTCCCCTCTTTCCACTGGGATTCTCTGCCTCTAACCCTATTACAGGGGCTGAGTCACTGGCTTTACTGGGGCTCTCTCATGCTGTCCCTGGAGGGGGTGCGTCACCTGAGTGGGTTGAGTCACTGATGTGGTCATCCTGTCTGGGTTGGCGCCCCCCCCCCCCCCCCCCCCCCCCTTGGGTTGTGCCGTGGCGGAGGTCTTTGTGGGCTATACTCAGCCTTGTCTCAGGATGGTAAGTTGGTGGTTGAAGATATCCCTCTAGTGGTGTGGGGGCTGTGCTTTGGCAAAGTGGGTGGGGTTATATCCTTCCTGTTTGGCCCTGTCCGGGGGTGTCCTCGGAGTGGGCCACAGTGTCTCCTGACCCCTCCTGTCTCAGCCTCCAGTATTTATGCTGCAGTAGTTTATGTGTCGGGGGGCTAGGGTCAGTTTGTTATATCTGGAGTACTTCTCCTGTCCTATTTGGTGTCCTGTGTGAATCTAAGTGTGCGTTCTCTAATTCTCTCCTTCTATCTTTCTCTCTCTCGGAGGACCTGAGCCCTAGGACCATGCCCCAGGACTACCTGACATGATGACTCCTTGCTGTCCCCAGTCCACCTGGCTGTGCTGCTGCTCCAGTTTAAACTGTTCTGCCTTATTATTATTCGACCATGCTGGTAATTTATGAACATTTGAACATCTTGGCCATGTTCTGTTATAATCTCCACCCGGCACAGCCAGAAGAGGACTGGCCATCCCACATATGCTCTCTCTAATTCTCTCTTTCTTTCTCTCTCTCGGAGGACCTGAGCCCTAGGACCATGCCCTAGGAATACCTGACATGATGACTCCTTGCTGTCCCCAGTCCACCTGACTGTGCTGCTGCTCCAGTTTCAACTATTCTGCCTTATTATTATTCGACCATGTTGGTCATTTATGAACATTTGAACATCTTGACCATGTTTTGTTATAATCTCCACCCGGCACAGCCAGAAGAGGACTGGCCACCCCACATAGCCTGGTTCCTCTCTAGGTTTCTTCCTAGGTTTTGGCCTTTCTAGGGAGTTTTTCCTAGCCACCGTGCTTCTACACCTGCATTGCTTGCTGTTTGGGGTTTTAGGCTGGGTTTCTGTACAGCACTTTGAGATATCAGCTGATGTACGAAGGGCTATATAACTAAATTTGATTTGATATCACCATCAGACTGTTGAACAGCTTCTATCACCATCAGACTGTTGAACAGCTTCTATCACCAGACCATTAGACTGTTGAACAGCTTCTATCTCCATCAGACTGTTGAACAGCTTCTATCACCATCAGACTGTTGAACAGATTCTATCTCCATCAGACTGTTGAACAGCTTCTATTACCATCAGACTGTTGAACAGCTTCTATTACCATCAGACTGTTGAACAGCTTCTATTACCATCAGACTGTTGAACAGCTTCTATCACCATCAGACTGTTGAACAGCTTCTATTACCATCAGACTGTTGAACAGCTTCTATCACCATCAGACTGTTGAACAGCTTCTATTACCATCAGACTGTTGAACAGCTTCTATCACCATCAGACTGTTGAACAGCTTCTATCACCATCAGACTGTTGAACAGCTTCTATCACCATCAGACTGTTGAACAGCTTCTATTACCATCAGACTGTTGAACAGCTTCTATCACCATCAGACTGTTGAACAGCTTCTATCACCATCAGACTGTTGAACAGCTTCTATCACCATCAGACTTTTGAACAGCTTCTATCACCATCAGACTGTTGAACAGCTTCTATTACCATCAGACTGTTGAACAGCTTCTATTACCAGACCATCAGACTGTTGAACAGCTTCTATCTCCATCAGACTGTTGAACAGCTTCTATCACCATCACACTGTTGAACAGCTTCTATCACCATCAGACTGTTGAACAGCTTCTATTACCATCAGACTGTAGAACAGCTTCTATCACCAGACCATCAGACTGTTGAACAGCTTCTATTACCATCAGACTGTTGAACAGCTTCTATCACCATCAGACTGTTGAACAGCTTCTATCACCAGACCATTAGACTGTTGAACAGCTTCTATCTCCATCAGACTGTTGAACAGCTTCTATCACCATCAGACTGTTGAACAGATTCTATCTCCATCAGACTGTTGAACAGCTTCTATTACCATCAGACTGTTGAACAGCTTCTATTACCATCAGACTGTTGAACAGCTTCTATTACCATCAGACTGTTGAACAGCTTCTATCACCATCAGACTGTTGAACAGCTTCTATTACCATCAGACTGTTGAACAGCTTCTATCACCATCAGACTGTTGAACAGCTTCTATTACCATCAGACTGTTGAACAGCTTCTATCACCATCAGACTGTTGAACAGCTTCTATCACCATCAGACTGTTGAACAGCTTCTATCACCATCAGACTGTTGAACAGCTTCTATTACCATCAGACTGTTGAACAGCTTCTATCACCATCAGACTGTTGAACAGCTTCTATCACCATCAGACTGTTGAACAGCTTCTATCACCATCAGACTTTTGAACAGCTTCTATCACCATCAGACTGTTGAACAGCTTCTATTACCATCAGACTGTTGAACAGCTTCTATTACCAGACCATCAGACTGTTGAACAGCTTCTATCTCCATCAGACTGTTGAACAGCTTCTATCACCATCACACTGTTGAACAGCTTCTATCACCATCAGACTGTTGAACAGCTTCTATTACCATCAGACTGTAGAACAGCTTCTATCACCAGACCATCAGACTGTTGAACAGCTTCTATTACCATCAGACTGTTGAACAGCTTCTATCACCATCAGACTGTTGAACAGCTTCTATCACCATCAGACTGTTGAACAGCTTCTATTACCATCAGACTGTTGAACAGCTTCTATTACCATCAGACTGTTGAACAGCTTCTATTACCATCAGACTGTTGAACAGCTTCTATCACCATCAGACTGTTGAACAGCTTCTATTACCATCAGACTGTTGAACAGCTTCTATCACCATCAGACTGTTGAACAGCTTCTATTACCATCAGACTGTTGAACAGCTTCTATCACCATCAGACTGTTGAACAGCTTCTATCACCATCAGACTGTTGAACAGCTTCTATCACCATCAGACTGTTGAACAGCTTCTATTACCATCAGACTGTTGAACAGCTTCTATCACCATCAGACTGTTGAACAGCTTCTATCACCATCAGACTGTTGAACAGCTTCTATCACCATCAGACTTTTGAACAGCTTCTATCACCATCAGACTGTTGAACAGCTTCTATTACCATCAGACTGTTGAACAGCTTCTATTACCAGACCATCAGACTGTTGAACAGCTTCTATCTCCATCAGACTGTTGAACAGCTTCTATCACCATCACACTGTTGAACAGCTTCTATCACCATCAGACTGTTGAACAGCTTCTATTACCATCAGACTGTAGAACAGCTTCTATCACCAGACCATCAGACTGTTGAACAGCTTCTATTACCATCAGACTGTTGAACAGCTTCTATCACCATCAGACTGTTGAACAGCTTCTATCACCATCAGACTGTTGAACAGCTTCTATTACCATCAGACTGTAGAACAGCTTCTATTACCATCAGACTGTTGAACAGCTTCTATCACCATCAGACTGTTGAACAGCTTCTATCACCATCAGACTGTTGAACAGCTTCTATCACCATCAGACTGTTGAACAGCTTCTATCACCATCAGACTGTTGAACAGCTTCTATCACCATCAGACTGTTGAACAGCTTCTATTACCATCAGACTGTTGAACAGCTTCTATCACCATCAGACTGTTGAACAGCTTCTATCACCATCAGACTGTTGAACAGCTTCTATCACCATCAGACTGTTGAACAGCTTCTATCACCATCAGACTGTTGAACAGCTTCTATCACCATCAGACTGTTGAACAGCTTCTATCACCATCAGACTGTTGAACAGCTTCTATCACCATCAGACTGTTGAACAGCTTCTATCACCATCAGACTGTTGAACAGCTTCTATCACCATCAGACTGTTGAACAGCTTCTATCACCATCAGACTGTTGAACAGCTTCTATTACCATCAGACTGTTGAACAGCTTCTATCACCATCAGACTGTTGAACAGCTTCTATTACCATCAGACTGTTGAACAGCTTCTATTACCATCAGACTGTTGAACAGCTTCTATCACCAGACCATCAGACTGTTGAACAGCTTCTATTACCATCAGACTGTTGAACAGCTTCTATCACCAGACCATCACACTGTTGAACAGCTTCTATCACCATCAGACTGTTGAACAGCTTCTATTACCATCAGACTGTTGAACAGCTTCTATCACCAGACCATCAGACTGTTGAACAGCTTCTATCACCATCAGACTGTTGAACAGCTTCTATCACCATCAGACTGTTGAACAGCTTCTATCACCATCAGACTGTTGAACAGCTTCTATTACCATCAGACTGTTGAACAGCTTCTATCACCAGACCATCAGACTGTTGAACAGCTTCTATCACCATCAGACTGTTGAACAGCTTCTATCTCCATCAGACTGTTGAACAGCTTCTATCACCATCAGACTGTTGAACAGCTTCTATTACCATCAGACTGTTGAACAGCTTCTATTACCATCAGACTGTTGAACAGCTTCTATTACCATCAGACTGCTGAACAGCTTCTATTACCATCAGACTGTTGAACAGCTTCTATTACCATCAGACTGTTGAACAGCTTCTATTACCATCAGACTGTTGAACAGCTTCTATTACCATCAGACTGTTGAACAGCTTCTATTACCATCAGACTGTTGAACAGCTTCTATTACCATCAGACTGTTGAACAGCTTCTATCACCATCAGACTGTTGAACAGCTTCTATCACCATCAGACTGTTGAACAGCTTCTATTACCATCATACTGTTGAACAGCTTCTATTACCATCAGACTGTTGAACAGCTTCTATTACCATCAGACTGTTGAACAGCTTCTATTACCAGACCATCAGACTGTTGAACAGCTTCTATTACCATCAGACTGTTGAACAGCTTCTATTACCATCAGACTGTTGAACAGCTTCTATCACCATCACACTGTTGAACAGCTTCTATCACCATCAGACTGTTGAACAGCTTCTATCACCATCACACTGTTGAACAGCTTCTATCACCATCAGACTGTTAAACAGCTTCTATCACCATCAGACTGTTGAACAGCTTCTATTACCATCAGACTGTTGAACAGCTTCTATCACCATCAGACTGTTGAACAGCTTCTTTCACCATCAGACTGTTACCATCAGACTGTTGAACAGCTTCTGTTACCATCAGACTGTTGATCAGCTTCTATCACCATCACACTGTTGAACAGCTTCTATCACCATCAGACTGTTGAACAGCTTCTATTACCATCAGACTGTTGAACAGCTTCTATCACCAGACCATCAGACTGTTGAACAGCTTCTATCACCATCAGACTGTTGAACAGCTTCTATCACCATCAGACTGTTGAACAGCTTCTATTACCATCAGACTGTTGAACAGCTTCTATCACCATCAGACTGTTGAACAGCTTCTATCACCATCAGACTGTTGAACAGCTTCTATTACCATCATACTGTTGAACAGCTTCTATTACCATCAGACTGTTGAACAGCTTCTATTACCATCAGACTGTTGAACAGCTTCTATTACCAGACCATCAGACTGTTGAACAGCTTCTATTACCATCAGACTGTTGAACAGCTTCTATTACCATCAGACTGTTGAACAGCTTCTATCACCATCACACTGTTGAACAGCTTCTATCACCATCAGACTGTTGAACAGCTTCTATCACCATCACACTGTTGAACAGCTTCTATCACCATCAGACTGTTAAACAGCTTCTATCACCATCAGACTGTTGAACAGCTTCTATTACCATCAGACTGTTGAACAGCTTCTATCACCATCAGACTGTTGAACAGCTTCTTTCACCATCAGACTGTTACCATCAGACTGTTGAACAGCTTCTGTTACCATCAGACTGTTGATCAGCTTCTATCACCATCACACTGTTGAACAGCTTCTATCACCATCAGACTGTTGAACAGCTTCTATTACCATCAGACTGTTGAACAGCTTCTATCACCAGACCATCAGACTGTTGAACAGCTTCTATCACCATCAGACTGTTGAACAGCTTCTATCACCATCAGACTGTTGAACAGCTTCTATTACCATCAGACTGTTGAACAGCTTCTATCACCAGCCCATCAGACTGTTGAACAGCTTCTATTACCATCATACTGTTGAACAGCTTCTATTACCATCAGACTGTTGAACAGCTTCTATTACCATCAGACTGTTGAACAGCTTCTATTACCAGACCATCAGACTGTTGAACAGCTTCTATTACCATCAGACTGTTGAACAGCTTCTATTACCATCAGACTGTTGAACAGCTTCTATCACCATCACACTGTTGAACAGCTTCTATCACCATCAGACTGTTAAACAGCTTCTATCACCATCAGACTGTTGAACAGCTTCTATTACCATCAGACTGTTGAACAGCTTCTATCACCATCAGACTGTTGAACAGCTTCTATTACCATCAGACTGTTACCATCAGACTGTTGAACAGCTTCTTTTACCATCAGACTGTTACCATCAGACTGTTGAACAGCTTCTGTTACCATCAGACTGTTGATCAGCTTCTATCACCATCAGACTGTTGAACAGCTTCTATCACCATCAGACTGTTAAACAGCTTCTATTACCATCAGACTGTTGAACAGCTTCTATCAACATCAGAATGTTGAACAGCTTCTATTCCCATCAGACTGTTACCATCAGACTGTTGAACAGCTTCTATCACCATCAGACTGTTACCATCAGACTGTTGAACAGCTTCTGTTACCATCAGACTGTTGATCAGCTTCTATCACCATCAGACTGTTGAACAGCTTCTATCACCATCAGACTGTTGAACAGCTTCTATCACCATCAGACTGTTGAACAGCTTCTATCACCATCAGACTGTTGAACAGCTTCTATTACCATCAGACTGTTGAACAGCTTCTATTACCATCAGACTGTTGAACAGCTTCTATCACCATCAGACTGTTGAACAGCTTCTATCACCATCAGACTGTTGAACAGCTTCTATCACCATCAGACTGTTGAACAGCTTCTATCTCCATCAGACTGTTGAACAGCTTCTATCTCCATCAGACTGTTGAACAGCTTCTATTACCATCAGACTGTTGAACAGCTTCTATCTCCATCAGACTGTTGAACAGCTTCTATCACCAGACCATCAGACTGTTGAACAGCTTCTATCACCATCAGACTGTTGAACAGCTTCTATCACCATCAGACTGTTGAACAGCTTCTATTACCATCAGACTGTTGAACAGCTTCTATCACCATCAGACTGTTGAACAGCTTCTATCACCATCAGACTGTTGAACAGCTTCTATTACCATCAGACTGTTGAACAGCTTCTATCACCATCAGACTGTTGAACAGCTTCTATTACCATCAGACTGTTGAACAGCTTCTATTACCAGACCATCAGACTGTTGAACAGCTTCTATTACCATCAGACTGTTGAACAGCTTCTATTACCATCAGACTGTTGAACAGCTTCTATTACCATCAGACTGTTGAACAGCTTCTATCACCAGACCATCAGACTGTTGAACAGCTTCTATCACCATCAGACTGTTGAACAGCTTCTATCACCATCAGACTGTTGAACAGCTTCTATCACCATCAGACTGTTGAACAGCTTCTATCACCATCAGACTGTTGAACAGCTTCTATCACCATCAGACTGTTGAACAGCTTCTATTACCATCAGACTGTTGAACAGCTTCTATTACCATCAGACTGTTGAACAGCTTCTATCACCAGACCATCAGACTGTTGAACAGCTTCTATCACCATCAGACTGTTGAACAGCTTCTATCACCATCAGACTGTTGAACAGCTTCTATTACCATCAGACTGTTGAACAGCTTCTATCACCATCAGACTGTTGAACAGCTTCTATCACCATCAGACTGTTGAACAGCTTCTATCACCATCAGACTGTTGAACAGCTTCTATCACCATCAGACTGTTGAACAGCTTCTATCACCAGACCATCAGACTGTTGAACAGCTTCTATCACCATCAGACTGTTGAACAGCTTCTATCACCATCAGACTGTTGAACAGCTTCTATCAACATCAGACTGTTGAACAGCTTCTATTACCATCAGACTGTTGAACAGCTTCTATCACCATCAGACTGTTGAACAGCTTCTATCACCATCAGACTGTTGAACAGCTTCTATCACCATCAGACTGTTGAACAGATTATATCTCCATCAGACTGTTGAACAGCTTCTATCTCCATCAGACTGTTGAACAGCTTCTATTACCATCAGACTGTTGAACAGCTTCTATCTCCATCAGACTGTTGAACAGCTTCTATCACCAGACCATCAGACTGTTGAACAGCTTCTATTACCATCAGACTGTTGAACAGCTTCTATCTCCATCAGACTGTTGAACAGCTTCTATCACCAGACCATCAGACTGTTGAACAGCTTCTATCACCATCAGACTGTTGAACAGCTTCTATCACCATCAGACTGTTGAACAGCTTCTATTACCATCAGACTGTTGAACAGCTTCTCATCAGACTGTTGAACAGCTTCTATCACCATCAGACTGTTGAACAGCTTCTATTACCATCAGACTGTTGAACAGCTTCTATCACTATCAGACTGTTGAACAGCTTCTATTACCATCAGACTGTTGAACAGCTTCTATTAACATCAGACTGTTGAACAGCTTCTATCACCAGACCATCAGACTGTTGAACAGCTTCTATCACCATCAGACTGTTGAACAGCTTCTATCACCATCAGACTGTTGAACAGCTTCTATCACCAGACCATCAGACTGTTGAACAGCTTCTATCACCATCAGACTGTTGAACAGCTTCTATCACCATCAGACTGTTGAACAGCTTCTATCACCATCAGACTGTTGAACAGCTTCTATCACCATCAGACTGTTGAACAGGTTCTATCACCATCAGACTGTTGAACAGCTTCTATTACCATCAGACTGTTGAACAGCTTCTATCACCAGACCATCAGACTGTTGAACAGCTTCTATCACCATCAGACTGTTGAACAGCTTCTATCACCATCAGACTGTTGAACAGCTTCTATTACCATCAGACTGTTGAACAGCTTCTATCACCATCAGACTGTTGAACAGCTTCTATCACCATCAGACTGTTGAACAGCTTCTATCTCCATCAGACTGTTGAACAGCTTCTATCTCCATCAGACTGTTGAACAGCTTCTATTACCATCAGACTGTTGAACAGCTTCTATCTCCATCAGACTGTTGAACAGCTTCTATCACCAGACCATCAGACTGTTGAACAGCTTCTATCACCATCAGACTGTTGAACAGCTTCTATCACCAGACCATCAGACTGTTGAACAGCTTCTATCACCATCATACTGTTGAACAGCTTCTATCACCATCAGACTGTTGAACAGCTTCTATCACCATCAGACTGTTGAACAGCTTCTATCACCAGACCATCAGACTGTTGAACAGCTTCTATCACCATCAGACTGTTGAACAGCTTCTATTACCATCAGACTGTTGAACAGCTTCTATTACCATCAGACTGTTGAACAGCTTCTATCACCATCAGACTGTTGAACAGCTTCTATTACCATCAGACTGTTGAACAGCTTCTATCACCAGACCATCAGACTGTTGAACAGCTTCTATCACCAGACCATCAGACTGTTGAACAGCTTCTATCACCATCAGACTGTTGAACAGCTTCTATCACCATCAGACTGTTGAACAGCTTCTATTACCAGACCATCAGACTGTTGAACAGCTTCTATCTCCATCAGACTGTTGAACAGCTTCTATCACCAGACCATCAGACTGTTGAACAGCTTCTATTACCATCAGACTGTTGAACAGCTTCTATCACCAGACCATCAGACTGTTGAACAGCTTCTATCACCAGACCATCAGACTGTTGAACAGCTTCTATCACCATCAGACTGTTGAACAGCTTCTATTACCATCAGACTGTTGAACAGCTTCTCATCAGACTGTTGAACAGCTTCTATCACCATCAGACTGTTGAACAGCTTCTATTACCATCAGACTGTTGAACAGCTTCTATTACCATCAGACTGTTGAACAGCTTCTATCACCATCAGACTGTTGAACAGCTTCTATCACCATCAGACTGTTGAACAGCTTCTATTACCATCAGACTGTTGAACAGCTTCTATCTCCATCAGACTGTTGAACAGCTTCTATCACCAGACCATCAGACTGTTGAACAGCTTCTATCACCATCATACTGTTGAACAGCTTCTATCACCATCAGACTGTTGAACAGCTTCTATCACCATCAGACTGTTGAACAGCTTCTATCACCATCAGACTGTTGAACAGCTTCTATTCCCATCAGACTGTTGAACAGCTTCTATTACCATCAGACTGTTGAACAGCTTCTATCACCAGGCTGTGTCAGTTGATATGGACGGTACTTTGTGATATGACTGTCTCTCTCTCTCTCCCTCTCTCTCTCTCTCTCTCTCTCTCTCTCTCTCTCTCTCTCTCTCTCTCTCTCTCACACACCCTTCACTTCCGGCTCCCTCTCATAGACACTCTTCCACAGCAGAAACGACACATCCTCCACAACAGCACTGAGTCACAGCATATTCCTAATCAACACTGTGTTGAACCACAAATACATCCATGTACTACCACAATATTATTGCCTTCTCCCTCTCCTCTTTTTCTCTCTGTCTCTCGGTGTGACCGTGCTTCCCAAGAAGAAGAAGAAGAAGAAGAAGGTGAGAGAAAAGACAAAGAAGAAGAATTTCTTTGATTCTGGTATTTGATTGGTGGTGCTGAAACTAGGGAGGAGAGATCCTTATAAATGCTGTATGCTGATATTTACCTATGCAAACACCTACTGAATGCCAAACACCTACTGAATGCCAAACACCTACTGAATGCCAAACACCTACTGAATGCCATCTGGTAGACAACCAGGTCCTACTTCCTACTGAATGCCAAACACCTACTGAATGTCAAACACCTACTGAATGCCAAACACCTACTGAATGCCAAACACCTACTGAATGCCAAACACCTACTGAATGCCATCTGGTAGACAACCAGGTCCTTCTTCCTACTGAATGCCAAACACCTACTGAATGCCATCTGGTAGACAACCAGGTCCTTCTTCCAAGTAGGTCCCAGAGAGTTTTCACGGTCAACAAATACCAGGCAAATACCAGCTGGACTTTATATATAAAGCATTGCCTCAATTAAAGTGTCTTCTACTGTGTCTGCATGTACTGTAGAGTATATATGTTAGGTTACAGAGTTAACTATCTACATGATGTAGAGTATATATGTTAGGTTACAGAGTTAATTATCTTCATGATGTACAGTATATATGTTAGGTTACAGAGTTAATTATCTTCATGATGTAGAGTATATATGTTAGGTTACAGAGTTAATTATCTACATGATGTAGAGTATATATGTTAGGTTACAGAGTTAATTATCTACATGATGTAGAGTATATATGTTAGGTTACAGAGTTAATTATCTACATGATGTAGAGTATATATGTTAGGTTACAGAGTCCTGTTAACATGATGTACAGTATATATGTTAGGTTACAGAGTTAATTATCTACATGATGTACAGTAAGCTATTAGTAAATACAGCTCTCCATGTAAAACATCAAACTCTTCTGGAACCTGTCTGTGCTCTGATTGGTCCTTACACCTCCTCAGGTCTGTTATAGACCACCCTCTACCTCGTGCCTGTGCTCTGATTGGTCCTTACACCTCCTCAGGTCTGTTATAGACCACTCTCTGTCTCCTGCCTGTGCTCTGATTGGTCCTTACACCTCCTCAGGTCTGTTATAGACCACCCTCTGTCTCCTGCCTGTGCTCTGATTGGTCCTTACACTTCCTCGGGTCTGTTATAGACCACCCTCTGTCTCTTGCCTGTGCTCTGATTGGTCCGTACACTTCCTCAGGTCTGTTATAGACCAGCCTCTGCCTCCTGCCTGTGCTCTAAGGGAACTGATTGGTCCTTACACCTCCTCAGAGCTTGTGTCATCAGATGACCTGAACTGGGACAT
Organism: Oncorhynchus mykiss; assembly: GCF_057628025.1. NCBI lineage: Eukaryota > Metazoa > Chordata > Actinopteri > Salmoniformes > Salmonidae > Oncorhynchus > Oncorhynchus mykiss. Next base: position 5,685,655 of record NC_143031.1, read on the forward strand.
GCTCAGGCCTCCCATCAGCAGGATGCTTTAAACCTCTCCCTGATTGGCTACAGAAAGGATTTTAACCCTCTTCCTGATTGGCTCCAGCAGGATGCTTTAAACCTCTCCCTGATTGGCTCCCACCAGATACAACCAAGTCTATGGTTATTTTCACTAATATGCCTGCTGAGTACACCTCTGGCGTTTTCTGCCAAGGCCTTAATGGCCGCTTTTGTATTTCCTGTGTCCGCAACAGAACCACTGTTTATTGTCAAACGTCTATTAAAGCACTTCAATGAGCAGGCCTTCCTACACAACCTGGGAAAATGGGGAAACCAAGTCAGTCGCACAACTGAATTCATTCGACCTAAATGTGTCTTCCACATTTAACCCAATGCTGGGGGGTGCCTTAATCATTGTCATTGGTTAACTGCCTCGCACAAGGGCAGAACAGCAGATTTTTTCAACCTTTCCCAAATTGGGGATTCGAACCAGCAACCTTTTGGTTACTGGCCTAACGCTCTTAACCGCTACATTACCTGCCATCTGTACACTGGCCCAGAATCGACTTATCCCCTCGGTTGAGGACGCTCGGTCCTATTCCTCAAAGTCTTTAATGAACATGTCCTCCTTCAAAAAGTTACAGCCTCTGGTTTAGCACAGAACTGTCAAGGAGATGACTGTGGACAACAGGAAAAAGAGGACCGATCACGCCCCCATTATCATCGACGGGGCTGTAGTAGGTTGAGAGCTTCAAGTTCATCGATGTCCACATCACCAACAAACTAGAATGGTCCAAGGCACACCAAGACAGTCGTGAAGAGGACACGACAAAGCCTATTCCCCTTCGGGAAACTAAAAAGATTGGTTGCATCACTGCCTGGTACGGCAATTGCTCGGCCTCCGACCGCAAGGCGCTACAGAGGGTAGTGCGAACGACCCAGTACATCACTGGGACCAAGCTGTCACGACTTCCACCGAAGGGGGCTCGGCGGTCGTCGTTGCCGGTCTTCCCCCTCTATTTCAGCTCCCTCCTCTACCTCAGCTTCCTCCTCTACCTCAGCTTCCTCCTCTACCTCAGCTTCCTCCTCTACCTCAGCTCCCTCCTCTACCTCAGCTTCTCCCTCTATCTCAGCTCCCTCCTCTACCTCAGCTTCCTCCTTTACCTCAGCTTCCCCCTCTATCTCAGCTTCCTCCTCTACCTCAGCTTCCTCCTCTACCTCAGCTCCCTCCTCTACCTCAGCTCCCTCCTCTACCTCAGCTTCCTCCTCTACCTCACCTCCCTCCTCTACCTCAGCTCCCCCCTCAACCTCAGCTCCCTCCTCTACCTCAGCTCCCTCCTCTACCTCAGCTCCCTCCTCTACCTCAGCTACCTCCTCTACCTCAGCTTCCCCCTCTACCTCAGCTCCCTCCTCTACCTCAGCTTCCCCCTCTACCTCAGCTCCCTCCTCTACCTCAGCTCCCTCCTCTACCTCAGCTTCCTCCTCTACCTCAGCTTCCTCCTCTACCTCAGCTTCCTCCTCCTCATCTCCTCTACCAATAGCAACCTGGGCTCTGGTAGATGTATCACAAGGGTCATTCAAAAGTCATTTATTTGTGTGTGTGTGTGTGTGTGTGTGTGTGCGTGCGTGTGTGTGTGTGTGTGTGCGCGTGCGTGTGTGTGTGTGTACTGGCCTTTATTCCGTAGTGAATCGGTGTTGCTAGGGAAATTAGGATGTTTACTCTACTGTCAAGTAGAGCAGACTGCTGCTATGGTTACAACATCTCTCTGCACTGTTGCTGCTACTGTGTCTCCCCATGTGCTGTCTCTCTCTACTATCTGTCCCTCTCTATACCTCTCTCTGTCTCTCTCTCCCTCCCTCCCTCTCTCCACACCTCCCTCCCTACCTCTATACCTCCCTTCCTCTCTCTCTCTCTCTCCCTCTCTCTATCTCTCTATACCTCCCTCTGTCTCCCTCCCTCTCACTCCCTTTATACCTCCCTCTCTCTTTACCTCCCCCTCTCTCTATACCTCCCTCTCTCTATACCTCCCTCTCTCTCCCCCTCCCCCTCTCTATACATCCCTCTGTCTCCCGCCCTCTCTCTCTATACCTCCCTCTGTCTCCCTCCCTCTCTCTCTCACTCTCTCTCTATACCTCCCTCTGTCTCCCTCCCTCTCGCTCTCCCTCTCTCTATACCTCCCTCTCTCTTTACCTCTCTCTCTCTCTCTATACCTCCCTCCCTCTCTCTTTATACCTCCCCCTTCCTCTCTCTATACCTCCCTCCCTCTCTCTCTATACCTCCCTCCCACTCTCTCTGTATACCTCCCTCTCTTTCTCTATACCTCTCTCTCTCTCTCCATACCTCCCTCTCTCTATTCCTCCCTCTCTTTCTCCATACGTCTCTCTCTCTATATACCTCCCTCTCTCTCTGTCTCTATTCCTCCCTCTCTTTCTCTATACATCTCTCTCTCTATATATATACCTCCCTCTCTCTATTCGGTCTGTTTCAGATAGGAAATACAAAGATAGTGTTCACCAGAAAGAAAGAGTGGGAGATGTAATGATGAGAGATGGAGAGAGGGGACAAACAACCAGAGGGGGCTGGTGGGGGGAGCTATAGGAGAACAGGCTAATTTGTGATTGTAAATGGAATGGTATCAAACACTTCAAACATATAGAAACCCCACGTTTGACTCCGTTCCATTACAATGAGCTTGTCTTCTTATAGCTCCTCCCACCAGCCTCTGCTAGCAATTTGGTTGGACACATTCTAAAATATTCATATTTAAGTTCCTGTAGTTGTGTGAAGCTGCAGTGTTTTTGAGCATTGCCAGCCAGGACTTTGAGACTCACTTAATCATATCCAATCGATACTGACACCTGCTGGTCAATGTCTGTAACTGCATATTAAAGATGAACAGGTAAGCTAAATATGCCATTCTGCGCACTCACTCGCTCACTCTAGCATTGCCAACAAAGCCATTACAGCCGTGTGTGTGTTTTGTTTGTTATATGCCCATATTTACTCCCTGTCTTTTCCTATGTCATTCTTAACCCACCACATGACTCATTGGATGACTCACAGGCCCCATTCCCTCATATCCCCCTGGGCAGAGAGAGAGAGAGAGAGAGAGAGAGAGAGAGCGAGAGAGAGAGAGAGAGAGAGAGAGAGAGAGAGAGAGAGAGAGAGAGAGAGAGAGATGAGGAGAGAGAGAGAGAGAGATGAGGAGAGAGAGAGAGAGAGAGAGAGATGAGGAGAGAGAGAGATGAGGAGAGAGAGAGAGAGAGAGGGGGGGGAGACAGACATGGCTCTCAAGAGAAGACAGGCTATGTGCTCACTGCCCACAAAATAAGGTGGAAACTGAGCTGCACTTCCTAACCTCCTGCCCAATGTATGACCATATTAGAGAGACATGTTTCCCTCAGATTACACAGATCCACAAAGAATTCGAAAACAAATCCAATTTTGATAAACTCCCATATCTACTGGGTGAAATTCCACAGTGTGCCATCACAGCAGCAAGATTTGTGACCTGTTGCCACGAGAAAAGGGCAACCAGTGAAGAACAAACACCATTGTAAATACAACCCATATTTATGCTTATTTATTTTATATTGTGTCCTTTAACCATTTGTACATTGTTAAAACACTGTATATATATATAATATGACATTTGTAATGTCTTTATTGTTTTGAAACTTCTGTATGTGTAATGTTTACTTTTAATTTTTATTGTTTTTCACTTTATATATTCACTTTATATATTATCTACCTCACTTGCTTTGGCAATGTTAACACATGTTTCCCATGCCAATAAAGCCCTTGAATTGAATTGAAATGAATTGAATTGAATTGAGACAGACAGACAGACAGACAGACAGACAGACAGACAGACAGACAGACAGACAGAGAAACAGAGAGTGAGAGAGACAGATAGACAGATAGAGAGAGACAGAGCCACAGAGAGAGAAACAGAGAGAGAAACAGAGAGAGAACAAAAGAGGGGTGAGTAACAGAGGAGTAACAAGGGAATGGGGGGAAGTTAAAGAGATGGCCTCTCGAATAGCGCAGTGGTCTAAAGTGAGGTGCCACTACTTCCTGGTTTGAATCCAGGCTCTGTCGCAGCCAGCCGCGACCGGGAGACCCATGGGGCGGCGCACAATTCAAATCAAATTCAAATCAAATCAAATTTATTTATATAGCCCTTCGTACATCAGCTGATATCTCAAAGTGCTGTACAGAAACCCAGCCTAAAACCCCAAACAGCAAGCAATGCAGGTGTTGAAGCACGGTGGCAAGGAAAAACTCCCTAGAAAGGCCAAAACCTAGGAAGAAACCTAGAGAGGAACCAGGCTATGTGGGGTGGCCAGTCCTCTTCTGGCTGTGCCGGGTGGAGATTATAACAGAACATGGCCAAGATGTTCAAATGTTCATAAATGACCAGCATGGTCGAATAATAATAAGGCAGAACAGTTGAAACTGGAGCAGCAGCACGGTCAGGTGGACTGGGGACAGCAAGGAGTCATCATGTCAGGTAGTCGAGGTGCATGGTCCTAGGGCTCAGGTCAGTTGAAACTGGAGCAGCAGCAGCACGGCAAGGTTGACTGGGGACAGCAAGGAGTCATCATGTCAGGTAGTCCTGGGGCATGGTCCTAGGGCTCAGGTCTTCCGAGAGAGAGAAAGAAAGAGAGAAGGAGAGAATTAGAGAACGCACACTTAGATTCACACAGGACACCGAATAGGACAGGAGAAGTACTCCAGATATAACAAACTTACCCTAGCACCCCGACACATAAACTACTGCAGCATAAATACTGGAGGCTGAGACAGGAGGGGTCAGGAGACACTGTGGCCCCATCCGAGGACACCCCCGGACAGGGCCAAACAGGAAGGATATAACTTTGCCAAAGCACAGCCCACACACCACTAGAGGGATATCTTCAACCACCAACTTACCATCCTGAGACAAGGCTGAGTATAGCCCACAAAGACCTCCGCCACGGCACAACCCAAGGGGGGGGGGGGGGGGGCGCCAACCACATCAGTGAATCAACCCACTCAGGTGACGCACCCCTTCCAGGGACGGCATGAGAGAGCCCCAGTAAGCCAGTGACTCAGCCCCTGTAATAGGGTTAGAGGCAGAGAATCCCAGTGGAAAGAGGGGAACCGGCCAGGCAGAGACAGCAAGGGCGGTTCGTTGCTCCAGAGCCTTTCCGTTCACCTTCCCACTCCTGGGCCAGACTACACTCAATCATATGACCCACTGAAGAGATGAGTCTTCAGTAGAGACTTAAAGGTTGAGACCGAGTTTGCCATGGGTAGGCAGACCGTTCCATAAAAATGGAGCTCTATAGGAGAAAGCTCTGCCTCCAGCTGTTTGCTTAGAAATTCTAGGGACAATTAGGAGGCCTGCGTCTTGTGACCGTAGCGTACGTGTAGGTATGTACAGCAGGACCAAATCAGAGAGATAGGTAGGAGCAAGCCCATGTAATGCTTTGTAGGTTAGCAGTAAAACCTTGAAATCAGCCCTTGCTTTGACAGGAAGCCAGTGTAGGGAGGCTAGCACTGGAGTAATATGATCAAATTTTTTGGTTCTAGTCAGGATTCTAGCAGCTGTATTTAGCACTAACTGAAGTTTATTTAGGGCTTTATCCGGGTAGCCGGAAAGTAGAGCATTGCAGTAGTCTAACCTAGAAGTGACAAAAGCATGGATTAATTTTTCTGCATCATTTTTGGACAGAAAGTTTCAGATTTTTGCAATGTTACGTAGATGGAAAAAAGCTGTCCTTGAAATGGTCTTGATATGTTCTTCAAAAGAGAGATCAGGGTCCAGAGTAACGCCGAGGTCCTTCACAGTTTTATTTGAGACGACTGTACAACCATTAAGATTAATTGTCAGATTCAACAGAAGATCTCTTGGTTTCTTGGGACCTAGAACAAGCATCTCTGTTTTGTCCGAGTTTAAAAGTAGAAAGTTTGCAGCCATCCACTTCCTTATGTCTGAAACACACGCTTCTAGCAAAGGCAATTTTGGGGCTTCACCATGTTTCACTGAAATGTACAGCTGTGTGTCATCCGCATAGCAGTGAAAGTTAACATTATATTTTCGAAAATATATAGTGAAAACAAGTGGTCCTAAAACGGAACCTTGAGGAACACCGAAATGTACAGTTGATTTGTCAGAGGACAAACCATTCACAGAGACAAACTGATATCTTTCCGACAGATAAGATCTAAACCAGGCCAGAACTTGTCCGTGTAGACCAATTTGGGTTTCCAATCTCTCCAAAAGAATGTGGTGATCGATGGTATCAAAAGCAGCACTAAGGTCTAGGAGCACGAGGACAGATGCAGAGCCTCGGTCTGATGCCATTTAAAAGGTAATTTACCACCTTCACAAGTGCAGTCTCAGTGCTATGATGGGGTCTAAAACCAGACTGAAGCATTTCGTATACATTGTTTGTCTTCAGGAAGGCAGTGAGTTGCTGCGCAACAGCCTTTTCTAAAAATGTTGAGAGGAATGGAAGATTCGATATAGGCCGATAGTTTTTTATATTTTCTGGGTCAAGGTTTGGCTTTTTCAAGAGAGGTTTTATTACTGCCACTTTTAGTGAGTTTGGTACACATCCAGTGGATAGAGAGCCGTTTATTATGTTCAACATAGGAGGGCCAAGCACAGGAAGCAGCTCTTTCAGTAGTTTAGTTAGAATAGGGTCCAGTTTGCAGCTTGAAGGTTTAGAGGCCATGATTATTTTCATCATTGTGTCAAGAGATACAGTACTAAAACACTTGAGCGTCTCTCTTGATCCTAGATCCTGGCAGAGTTGTGCAGACTCAGGACAACTGAGCTTTGAAGGAATACGCAGATTTAAAGAGGAGTCCGTAATTTGCTTTCTAATAATCATAATCTTTTCATCAAAGAAGTTCATGAATGTATCACTGCTAAAGTGAAAGTCATCCTCTCTTGGGGAATGCTGCTTTTTAGTTAGCTTTGCGACAGTATCAAAAAGGAATTTCGGATTGTTCTTATGTTCCTCAATTAAGTTAGAAAAATAGGATGATCGAGCAGCAGTAAGGGCTCTTCGGTACTGCATTGTACTGTCTTTCCAAGCTAGTCGGAAGGCTTCCAGTTTGGTGTGGCGCCATTTCCGTTCCAATTTTCTGGAAGCTTGCTTCAGAGCTCGGGTATTTTCTGTGTACCAGGGAGCTAGTTTCTTATGAGAAATATTTAAAATTTTTAGGGGTGCAACTGCATCTAGGGTATTGCGCAAGGTTAAATTGAGTTCCTCAGTTAGGTGGTTAACTGATTTTTGTCCTCTGGCGTCCTTGGGTAGACAGAGGGAATCTGGAAGGACATCAAGGAATCTTTGTGTTGTCTGTGAATTTATAGCACGACTTTTGATGTTCCTTGGTTGGGGTCTGAGCAGATTATTTGTTGCAATTGCAAACGTAATAAAATGGTGGTCCGATAGTCCAGGATTATGAGGAAAAACATTAAGATCCACAACATTTATTCCATGGGACAAAACTAGGTCCAGCGTATGACTGTGACAGTGAGTTGGTCCAAAGACATGTTGGACAAAACCCACTGAGTCGATGATGGCTCCGAAAGCCTTTTGGAGTGGGTCTGTGGACTTTTCTATGTGAATATTAAAGTCACCAAAGATTAGAATATTATCTGCTATGACTACAAGGTCCGATAGGAATTCAGGGAACTCAATGAGGAACGCTGTATATGGCCCAGGAGGCCTGTAAACAGTAGCTATAAAAAGTGATTGAGTAGGCTGCATATATTTCATGACTAGAAGCTCAAAAGATGAACACATCGTTTTTTTGTTTGTTGTAAATTGACATTTGCTATCGTAAATGTTAGCAACACCTCCGCCTTTGCGGGATGCACGGGGGATATGGTCACTAGTGTAACCAGGAGGTGAGGCCTCATTTAACACAGTAAATTCATCAGGCTTAAGCCATGTTTCAGTCATGCCAATCACATCAAGATTATGATCAGTGATTAGTTCATTGACTATAATTGCCTTTGAAGTAAGGGATCTAACATTAAGTAGCCCTATTTTGAGATGTGAGGTATCATGATCTCTTTCAATAATGACAGGAATGGAGGTGGTCTTTATCGTAGTGAGATTGCTAAGGCGAACACCGCCATGTTTTGCCCAACCTAGGTCGAGGCACAGACACGGTCTCAATGGTGATAGCTGAGCTGACTACACTGACTCTGCTAGTGGCAGACTCCACTATGCTGGCAGGCGGGCTAACAGCCTGCTGCCTGGCCTGCACCCTATTTCATTGTGGAGCTAGAGGAGTTAGAGCCCAATTGACCCAGCGCGTCCGGGTTAGGGGAGGGTTTGTCCGGCAGGGATGTTCTTGTCCCATTGCGCACTAGCGACTCCTGCGGCGGGCCGCAGTATAGAGAATGAGAAAATATGACTTATAATTTGTACTAAAACAGAGCTTATTTTTACATATTACATTTTTACCTCTCATTTCAGCATCTAAAACGGCTCTGTAGACAAAGTCAACCTCACTTCACTTACCACCCACCCATTTTATCTTAGGCAAGAAGCCGACAAGATTCACACTGGACTTCACCAAAGCCATCAATCAGCATCAGGTTCTATCTATCGGGTAAAGGTTAGCACTCTGGTCTCTACATTTTCTCTATAGGCATTTTGGAATCTGAGAGGAAATAGAGATGAATATATTGATAAAAGTCACTTTGTCCTAGAGAGATATACATGGTTATCAAAACGCCAGAGTAAACCTACATGAAACACAGCCCTTATTTGCAGTGTTTCTAAAATCCCGTATGGTTGAAATTAATGGTGGGAAAAACGATTGGAACCATTTCCCTGTTTGACCGCAAGGTTTTATGGGTATTATCACACCTCCACTGTGGGGCTCTATATGGCCCACTGGTTCCTTTGAAGCCTCCCATTGGCAAATACACTATATATACACTATAAATGTTTGGACTCGGCTATTTCAGCCACACCTGTTTCTGACAGGTGTATAAAAATCGAACACACAGCCATGCGATGTATGCCATGCCACTGAAGAGCTCAGTGACTTTCAATGTGGCACCAGCATAGGATGCCACCTTTCCAACAAGTCAGTTCGTCAATGTTCTGCCCTGCTAGAGCAGCCCCGGTACTGTTATTGTGAAGTGGAAATGTCTAGGAGTAACAACAGTTTAGCCACAAAGTGGTAGGCCACACAAGCTCACAGAACAGGACCGCCGAGTGCTGAAGCGCGTACAAATCGTCTGTCTTCGTTACAAACTGCCTCTGGAAGCAACGACAGCACAATAACTATTCGTTGGGAGCTTCATGAAATGAGTTTCCATTGGCCGAGCAGCCGCACACAAGCCTACGATTATAAATGCAAACGTTAAGACATTATTAGCAGCATTACTTTATTGGCAGTATTTAAATGTGTCAGCTGCTACAGACCTGCCTAATTAATTCCGAAGATGTTGGTTATACTGACAAGATGCATGTCTCTTCGCCCCTAACAATGGGAGTCATTGTCCACAAAGCGGCATGGTGGGCTGTCTAGCTCCCACCCCTCCATTCTTTGCGTGGTGGATACATATTATTATTGTAGTCTATTTTTTTTTTTTTTTTTTATATTCGATGAGGGTTGTGACGTCGACATCGACGTTTTCTCGAGAAGACTCCGGGGCGGCAGATCTATTGTTTGTAATCTATGTATGCTTGTGTTCCCTCACGTGCTTTATGTATTGATTTGTTATTATTAAAAATTAAAAATATAAAAAAATATAAAAAATAATAATAAAAACTCCGGGGCGGTAGGGTAGCCTAGTGCTTAGAGCGTTCGACTAGTAACCGGAAGCTTTCAAGTTCAAACCCCCGAGCTAGCAAAACAACCGGTAAAAACATTTTTTTTGGGGGGGGGGGACCAAATTCGACAGTCATTGACCATTATAAAAACTCCTTGCTTGGTGCGCGAAACAACGCCAGCTGCTGGAGGGTGTTGGATCTCCCGCTTCCTCTCCGGTGCGTTCGTAAATTCGCTGAATAATTAATGAATTTACGAACGCCCCCTCTGTTATTGCTTCGTCTGACGAGCTGTTTGGCCACTGCTAACTATAGTCGACTAAATAACCTATTGATCTCACAAGAAGTAGAACTAAAGTAAACGTTTTTTTAATTATTATTTAAAAAATATATAATCTTAACATTTTCCAAAATCGTTTAAAAAGGATTGCAAGTCAGATCACTTTGGGCAATGGCCTGATTTGTTTAGTAGGCTAGTACAAATGGTAGTTTATTTTTTTGTAGGCCTACCTATGCCTTGTTTCGGCATCTTAACTAAAACATTTTGAATTCATATTTATCCAAATTCACTTCGTAAAAAAAACAACAACAACAAAAACGCAATGTGACAGTTCCAGCTTGACTACTGACACTGTTGGCGACACAGAATATTACACAGGTGTGTTTTTTGGTTTCTCAACGCGCTATTCTTGTGTGTGTAATGTGTGTGTGTGTAATGTGTGTGTGTGTGTAATGTTTATAATGTGTGTGTGTGTATAATGTGTGTGTGTGTAATGTGTGTGTGTGTAATGTGTGTGTGTGTGTATAATGTGTGTGTGTGTGTATAATGTGTGTGTGTGTATAGTGTGTGTGTGTAATGTGTAAAATGTGTGTGTGTGTGTGTGTAATGTGTATAATGTGTGTGTGTGCGAGTGTGTGTGTGTAGTGTGTGTGTGTGCGAGTGTGTGTGTGTGTAATGTGTATAATGTGTGTGTGTGTGTAACGTGTGTGTGTGTATAATGTGTGTGTGTGTGTGTATAATGTGTGTGTGTGTGTAACGTGTGTGTGTGTATAATCATAGAAACGAAGATGGCGGACGAACTAGACCGAGTTCGGATTTCAGCTGCGGAGCTGCGAGCTGAAGCGTCGACTTTGACCAACCATCACGACGATTGTCACAGAGGTGAGATCGATCACCCGACTGTTATCGTTATAAACCACGAAAGAGAACAACAACAAACGAGGGTGTAACACAACGTATAAACGGAAACGAAGTAGTTAGCTTGCTAGCTAACGTTAGCTATCTGATGTAACGGCAGCTAGAAGCATCATGTGGTATTTTGTTTTCAAAACACCCCTCCTCCTCCTCTTCTACCTCTTCCTCCGCCCAGGGGACTCACTCACCCCCCCGGACTCTCACACCCGAGGTGTCGTTCGGTTCATGTCCCCGTCAGCCCGTAGACCGAGGTTCCCCACCGAGGTTCCCCACCGGCTGCTGTGGTCGGTTAGTATTATAGCAGCAGAGACGAGCTTCTGGTTTTACCCCCAAATACAACAACACTATGTGGCTGTTCTCTTACAGGCCACAGTTAACGTTGTTGTTATGGAAGAAGGCTGGCGAAAGTGTATCGTTGAACTAGTTAGTTAGCGGACACAAGTTGGGAATACTGTTTTGTTTAGCGTTATTTTATATATATATATATATTTTTTAAACGAAGTATATCACTATGGCAACCACACTGGTGTAGCTTTCGCCACACTAACTAGCTACACACACATATAGATATAGCATACACATATACACATCTTTCCTAAATTATCATTGATGAGGCCACTCCGGTGGTCATGGAGAATATTTGTTATTCTAGGCCATCACTAAGGTACCTGTTTTAAAAAAAAAAATTAAAAATCTGACAATCATGATCTTCAGTCTCAGAGTCTGGGCCATGATGAGTTGAACAGGTGTGTTTGAGTAGGGCTGGAACTAAACCCTGCTCACCTACCCAGTAGCTTTTCCAGGTCCTTAAATTGGAGACTCCCCTGTTGGACTGACTGATCTTACCCACTTATGCTGGGCAACACACTACACCACTTATAAAATCGTACTACACGCTCACACTTCCGGGTTTCCTCGTCCCAAATCTTTCATTTTGTCCAGTCTCAACCCCAGGACGTGCTCACGTTACACGATGATTCCCTTAGTTGATCCTGCCTTGCGTTTCTCAGTTGTTGTAGGAAAGAAATGTTGACAGCGAGCTGTGAGCTGCTTTTTAGTGGTGCCGAGTATTATGTGCAGAAATACCAAAAGAGACAGAGGCCCAGAATATGGACTTAATATACAAAATAATAATGATATAATTATATTTTTGATTTCTATCATGGTAGGATGGCTATGTAATATTGGTGGAGTTTGTTTTGCATGGCCTGGTGATCCAGGTGTGTGGAGATTTGACTTAAGGACCAATGGAATGGTCTCCCATCACCTCGGCGGTCCTCACAGTGTTGTTGTTGTTGTTGCTTTCCTCTTCACTGTTGTTGTTTTGGTCTGGCATGCTGAGTGCTCATTAGCTATTGGCAACCGTCCTTGCCCAATCGTGCTCATACTACAAACATGCACGACCAACATTGCAGACGCGTCAGAAAATGATCGGGACATCTGGACAGGGGGTCTGGATAACGAAACAGGCGGCGTCGGTGCGTCCTTGACCCTCTCAAACTACGCCAGTCCCGACGTATTGATCCTAGCCCAAGTTCATAGGATTTTACCCAGATCGTGAACATTTAGTGTTTGACTGGTATTAGCTGTTATTCAGGCCCTGGGGCAGCTGTGTCATTGTTCATTGTCTTTGTTGAAGTACGGGGTACAGGTGCACTACGTTATCAGGCAGACTGTTCTTCCTGCTATCGCTTTCTCTCTTACCTCCTGCTCTCACCTTCTTGCACTTTCTCCTGCTGTGTGTTAGTCAGAGGAGACTGAGAACGAACTAAACTTACTCGACTGAGCAAGAGGGAGTGGAAATGAGGATAGAGGGAATGGAAATGAGGATAGATGGAGTGGAAATGAGGGGAGGGAGTGGAAATGAGGATAGAGGGAGTGGAAATGAGGACAGAGGGAGTGGAAATGAGGACAGAGGGAGTGGAAATGAGGACAGAGGGAGTGGAAATGAGGACAGAGGGAGTGGAAATGAGGACAGAGGGAGTGGAAATGAGGACAGAGGGAGTGGAAATGAGGACAGAGGGAGTGGAAATGAGGACAGAGGGAGTGGAAATGAGGATAGAGGGAGTGGAAATGAGGATAGAGGGAGTGGAAATGAGGATAAAGGGAGTGGACATGGGGATAGAGGGCGAAAGAGAGAAGGAGAAGGGGCTCTGACCTTTAGAACGGATTGTGTGTCTCTGTTGAAAAGTCAGTCATCACAACTAATATCTCCCATTCTCCTCTCCCTCTCCCATCTCTATTTCTTTCCCAACACTTTCTCTCCCTTTCGTACCCCTCTCTCTATCACAGAGGAGCGAGGAGAGGAGGGACGTGGCCAACGACAGCAGCGTCACCACGGCAACGACCCGTCAAAACGCCCTGACCTGCAGCGCTACACGCCCGGGGCTGGCCACGGCAACCGTCGCCATGACAGCGAGGACGGCGGCGTAGTCATCTCCCCTGGAGACCCGTTAGCCATGACCTCTGACCCTGAGGTGGAACTGGTGATGTCACTGCCACAGGAGGAGCAAGAAGAAGGACACAACATGGCCGCCACCGAGACCGTTTCAACTGAACCTGGATGTATAGATGGAGGGATGGGGAAAGGAGGAGGAGAGAAATGTGGAGGAGGTTTTACTTCAAACCGGGGTGGATGCTCTCGAGCGCCTGCACAACAGAGGACTCGAAGAGGTGACCACCACACCACCAGAGCAGACAACAACAACAGTAGTAGCAGTAGTGCAAAGGGACCGTCAGGCTCCGCCAACCGACCACACAACTCCAGACAGAGGGATGAGGTGAGAGGGAAGAACCAGAGGGGTGGAGAACCAGCAGGGCGTTCCCCTGGCTCTCCCAAAACCACCAGGAAGACCCGTAAACCTGACCGAGAGATCTACCAGCCTGGGGGTCGGAGGAGCACCACCACCACCCAGGGGGAAGAGGGAAGAGAGACAGAGAAACCTGCTCCTGGTCCCCCTGATCCTGTCAGAGAGGAAAGCCAAGCCAGGAGGGAACCAGTCGTATGGAGAGAGAAAGAGGAAGATGGCAGAGGGGGTGAAGAGACAGGCAGAAGGCAGGGGAGGAGAGAAACAGGGAAAGCAGCCATCTCAGACCATGGAGTAGAGAACCTGACTGGGAAGATACAGACACTCTGTGTGACTGCCCCACCTGAGAGAGAAGAGGAGGGGAAGAGAGGAGAGGGTGAGGAAGGAGTAGGCAGAAGGAGGAAGGCAAGCGGTGAGGGCAGGAGGAGCAGAGCTGGAGGTGGAGGCAAGGGACGAGTAGGAGGAGGAAATGAAGGATGCGAGAAGACTGAGGAGGAGAAGAAGAAGAGAGAGAGGGGAAACCGCAGGAACAGAGGAGGAGGGGAGAAAGGGGAGAATCAGGACTCCAGGAGAAGAGGAGGAGAGGGTGAGCGAGGGATGACCGAGAGAGACAGGAGAGCGTCGGAAGAAGATGGAGAGAGGGAAGCGAACCGTCCTGCAGATGCACAGCCAGCAAAGGGAAGAGAAAAACAGAGGGATAGAGATACTGAGAGAGACAACCAGAGAGGGAACAACAGACCCCAACCCCCGGATATAGACAGAGAGAAGAATGGAGAGAAAGACAGGAATGTAGAGATGCAGAGAAACAGAGATAGGAGTGAGAGATGCAGGGCTAACACTAACAACCACCACCACTCGTCATCTTCCTCTAAGCGCAACTCCAAGTCAAACATCAGAAGACCCAGGAATCGCACCTACAGCACCAGTTCTGCCAGTAGTGGCGCCAGCCTGGACGGACTGGGACAAGGAGAGGATCGGAGGGAGGACAGAGCCCGACGAGACCGACTGGGGCACAGGGAAAGAGACGGAGGAGAGGGAGGAGGAGGTCAGCTACCGAACAGGAGGAGAAACACTAGAGACTCCTCAACAGACTCACTGGAGGAGAGGAGGAGAGATGGAGGAGAGGAGTACTTGAGCCCCCCGTGGAGGAGAGGGGAGGAGGAGAGCAGAGGGGGAAGAGGACACAGAGGAGGAGGGAGAGGAGGGCTCCTGAAAGTGTCTCAGAGCGACAGACAGTCAGGTACCTCCCATGCCACCTCAGGCCCCAGCGATGACCCCCAGGGGCGCCTCAGGCAGGGCACTGTGCCTCGTGGTAAGGAGAGGGGCATTCTCATCCTCCCCGCCCACACTGACCTCTCCAATTCGCCGACGGAGCCCGGGCCAAGGCTCCTGTTTGGTGGGATTCGAGGAGGAAAAGAGGCGGGACTAGGGAGAGGAGGAAGGGGCGGAGGAACAAGGCGACTCTGGGATCCCAACAACCCCGACCAGAAACCCGCTCTCCGGCTCTCCCAGCATGCCTCTCTCCAGCAGCAGCAGCAGCAGCCCATGTACCTGCAGACGGGCGGAGGTTACGGAGCGCTGCACTTCCTGGATACGGACGACGAGGCTGCAGGGAGTCCCCCGGTCCGCCAGGGGGAGCACTTCCACCCCCAGCAGGAGGCCGCAGCCATGGCCCAGGCCTTCTACAAGTACCAGAACTCTGACAACCCTTACCCTTACAATGCCAACCCTAATGCACGTTACCCGTACCCCTACCACACTATGCCTACCACCCCCTACCAGATGCCCTCTTCCAATGGCATTTACCCAGCCCAGTTTTACGGGGAGTATAGGGGTCAGGGGTACCAGACCGGGGCTGGAGCAGGTCTTACACCAGAGGAGGTGGAGCAGCAGGCCAGGGGAGAGCTGGGGAGACAGCTGAGGGCTGCAGACAGCCAGGAGTTACAACTCAGCAACCTCTTATCTAGAGACAGACTCAGTGCTGACGGACTGGACCGCATGGCTCAACTCAGGTAAGATGTTGGGGAGAGGGACAGGGTAGGAATGAAGGGAAGAGAGGGACAGGGTTGGATGGAGGGACAGGGTAGGATTGAGGGAAGAGGGACAGGGTTGGATGGAGGGACAGGGTAGGATGGAGGGAAGAGGGACAGGGTAGGATGGAGAGAAGAGGGACAGGGTTGGATGGAGGGACAGGGTAGGATGGAGGGAGGGAGGGTGGGAGAAGGATAGGGTAGGAGGGAGGGTGGAAGAAGGACAGGGTAGGAGTGAGGGAGGAGACGGACAGGTTGGGAGGGAGGGAGGGGGAGAGGGACAGGGTAGGATGGAGGGAAGGAGGAGAGGGACAGGGTAGGATGGAGGGTAGGAGAGAGGTAGGGACAGGGTAGGAGGGAGGGAGGAGACGGGACAGGGTAGGATGGAGGGACGGAGGAGTAGTCAGGGTAGGATGGAGGGACAGGGTAGGATGGTTTGAGGGTGGGAGCTCCAACTTGGTAATATGTTGGGGGCTGCAACTTGTCTGAAAACTGACTAAGCTCCATTCTGTCTTGTCTCCTTTTCACCCCCTCCCCCCAGAGCTGACCTGTTGACCCTATATGAGCGGGTGATCCTAACAGACATAGAGTTCAGTGACAGTCAGAACCTGGACCAGGCTCTATGGAAGAACGTGTTCTACCAGGTTATAGAGCACTTCAGACAGCTCCTCAAAGACCCCAGCGGAGACTCAACCCTGCGCATCACCCCCATGCTGCTCACTCTGCTGGACGAGGTAGACGCACTGAACACACGCCACGTAGCGTAAGCACCAGCTATAGAATTTGGCCTTCAAGAACATAAACCAAAATAGCCCATCTTAAATTGATTAGATAAACGGGAAAAAAACACTAGAAATTGTTATTAAAAAAAAATACAAGTGGATGTAATTGTCCTTAAATAATTAGCCTGCATGTGAACGTTTAGGTGATAGGCTTGGGCCTTATACCGGGGTATTTGGAGAAAAAAAGCCACGTGATGGTTTTTCAATACCGTCAATACCGTTGAAACCATTTCTTTGACGTTTTTTTTATTCATGTCACACGTATCATTATGAAGCTTCCTGGTTGACCCCAGTCACATGGTGTTTGTTTACGTACAACGACCGGAGCCTTGTGAGTCTCTCTATTGTCCAGTATGCTCCGGGTGATCTAGTTACAGCAGGGAATTCGCAATTCAATGTTTGCCAGCTACATATCTTATAGCTTAAGTGAACTGTCTAGAATGTGCTAAATGCGCTGCAGTTCTGCTAATTTAGTAGCTAGTTAGCTACCTAGCTAAGTGGCGAGCTCCTTCCAAAATCAAGCATTTGCACGATGACAGCAGAGGATCCCCTCCAGGATCAAAGGCCTTGCTGTCTAATATTTGTTTTGTTTTGTGCAGCTAACTGGGACTAGCAGCTAACTGGGACTAGCAGATAACTGGGACTAGCATTTTGTTTTGTGCAGCTAACTGGGACTAGCATTTTGTTTTGTGCAGCTAACTGGGACTAGCATTTTGTTTTGCGCTGCTAACTGGGACTAGCATTTTGTTTTGCGCTGCTAACTGGGACTAGCATTTTGTTTTGTGCTGCTAACTGGGACTAGCAGCTAACTGGAACTAGCATTTTGTTTTGTGCAGCTAACTGGGGCTAGCAGCTAACTGGGACTAGTGTTTTGTTTTGAGCAGCTAACTGGGACTAGCAGCTAACTGGGACTAGCATTTTGTTTTGTGCAGATAACTGGGACTAGCAGCTAACTGGGACTAGCGTTTTGTTTTGGGCTGCTAACTGGGACTAGCATTTTGTTTTGTGCAGCAAACTGGGACTAGCATTTTGTTTTGTGCAGCTAACTGGGACTAGCATTTTGTTTTGTGCAGCTAACTGGGACTAGCATTTTGTTTTGCGCTGCTAACTGGGACTAGCATTTTGTTTTGCGCTGCTAACTGGGACTAGCATTTTGTTTTGTGCTGCTAACTGGGACTAGCAGCTAACTGGAACTAGCATTTTGTTTTGTGCAGCTAACTGGGGCTAGCAGCTAACTGGGACTAGTGTTTTGTTTTGTGCAGCTAACTGGGACTAGCATTTTGTTTTGTGCAGCTAACTGGGACTAGCAGCTAACTGGAACTAGCATTTTGTTTTGTGCAGCTAACTTGGACTAGCAGCTAACTGGAACTAGCATTTTGTTTTGAGCAGCTAACTGGGACTAGCAGCTAACTGGGACTAGCATTTTGTTTTGTGCAGCTAACTGGGACTAGCAGCTAACTGGGACTAGCATTTTGTTTTGGGCTGCTAACTGGGACTAGCATTTTGTTTTGTGCAGCAAACTGGGACTAGCATTTTGTTTTTTGCAGCTAACTGGGACTAGCATTTTGTTTTGTGCAGCTAACTGGGACTAGCATTTTGTTTTGCGCTGCTAACTGGGACTAGCATTTTGTTTTGTGCTGCTAACTGGGACTAGCAGGGGACCTTATTCTTTGATGCACTGTGTTTGTTTCCCAGGGGATGGCGTTCTTTGATGCACTGTGTTTGTTTCCAAGGGGACGATGTTCTTTGATGCACTGTGTTTGTTTCCCAGGGGACGGCGTTCTTTGATGCACTGTGTTTGTTTCCAAGGGGACGGTGTTCTTTGATGCACTGTGTTTGTTTCCAAGGGGACGGTGTTCTTTGATGCACTGTGTTTGTTTCCCAGGGGACGGTGTTCTTTGATGCACTGTGTTTGTTTCCCAGGGGACGGTATTCTTTGGTGCACTGTGTTTGTTTCCCAGGGGACGGTATTCTTTGGTGCACTGTGTTTGTTTCCCAGGGGACGGTATTCTTTGATGCACTGTGTTTGTTTCCCAGGGGACGGTGTTCTTTGATGCACTGTGTTTGTTTCCCAGGGGACGGTGTTCTTTGATGCACTGTGTTTGTTTCCCAGGGGACGGTGTTCTTTGATGCACTGTGTTTGTTTCCCAGGGGACGGCGTTCTTTGATGCACTGTGTTTGTTTCCCAGGGGACGGCGTTCTTTGATGCACTGTGTTTGTTTCCCAGGGGACGGCGTTCTTTGATGCACTGTGTTTGTTTCCCAGGGGACGGCGTTCTTTGATGCACTGTGTTTGTTTCCCAGGGGACGGCGTTCTTTGATGCACTGCTGCAGAAGCTTCAGACGGTGTTTCAATTTAAACTGGAGGATTACATGGACGGCATGGCCATCAGACCACGTCCACTACGCAAGACGGTAACAACACAACCTCTGTGTGTGTCTGTCTGTCTGTCTGTCTACACGTGATGTGTGTTCAGAACGACACGACCTCTGTGTGTCTGTCTGTGTGTCTGTCTGTGTCTGTCTGTCTGTGTGTCTGTGTGTGTGTGTGTGTGTGTGTGTGTACACGTGATGTGTGTTCAGAACGACACGACTACTGTGTGTGTGTGTTTACAGACTGTGTGTGTGTGTGTGTGTACATGTGATGAGTGTTCAGACTGAAAAAAAAAAAACAACGAAATAGGATGTTCTAAGTCCACAGCAATGCTTAAACCACATCAGGAGACCACTTTTGGAAAAATCTAATACATTTTCTATTTCTGGGTGTAGTTATCTTTTAATTTGAGTTTTTAACAGTGTTTTTGTAGCACATGCGATGGTAGAGTTTGGAAAATAATCACAATATCATTCTGGCAGGTAAACAGGCTGTTAACAACATTTCATTTATGTTTTTTGGGAAAAGCCTTCGTCTACTTAGCGTCATCATCATCATTGCCTCTTCAGAGAGTTGCAGGAAATACGAAATCACTGATGCATTCTGTTCGTTGTCTTATGACAAACTCGGGAAAATTGTATAAATAGTTTTATACATTTTAGTTTTTTCCCTACAGGCCCGACAACCAGAATATACATTTCAGTTGTCCAAATGGACAAGTTAAAAAACGAATAAATTATATATTTTTTTAAATCAATTTGAATGTGTGGATTGTGTCCTCGTTCTCCCCGTTGTAGATTCTCTAGGGTCCCACGTGTATTGAACAGTGTTACAATGTGTGTTGCTCCAGGTGAAGTATGCTCTGATCAGTGCCCAGCGGTGTTTGATCTGTCAGGGGGACATCGCCCGTTACAGAGAGCAAGCCAGCGACTCGGCTAACTACGGCAAGGCCCGCAGGTACCGTACCGTGGCCACCAGGGAAAAGCATCTTATCCGTGTTCCTGTCCGTTGACGAATCGTAAATGGGGGGGGGGGGGGGGGGGGGGGGACTAGTGTTGTTAAAATGTTGTACATATGAAATAAGACTCCTTTATAGGTCTCTCTTGCGAAGGAGACTCAGACACAATGTGCTCCTCTCTTCCTCCTCCCGTCTAGCTGGTACCTGAAGGCCCAGCAGATTGCTCCTAAGAACGGACGACCTTACAACCAGCTGGCCCTGCTGGCTGTTTACACGGTGAGAGTCGAAGGGAGGGGGGGGTGAGAGGGGGAGGAGAGGGGAGGATCACTGTTTACACGGTGAGAGTCGAAGGGAGGGGGGGGGGGGGGGGTGAACTGTACTTTTTTTGTGTGGCCAGTATAGCCAAGATCTTAAGAGAAATATCACATATTTCTCAATCTCTCCTTTCCTCCCCTCTTCTTCGCCCCCTCTCTCTTTCTTTCTCCCCCTTCTCTCTCCTTCCTCTCTCGCTCTCTCTCTCCTTTCCCCCCTCCCTCCCTCTCTCTCTCTCCTTCCCCCCTCTCCTCCCCCTCTCTCCCTCCTTTCCTCCCCTCTCTCGCTCTCTCTCCCTCCTTTCCTCCCTCTCCTCCCCCTCTCCCTCTCTCTCTCACTCCTTTCCTCCCTCTCCCCCCCTCTCTCCTTTCCTCCCTCTCCCCCCCTTTCTCCTTTCCTCCCCCTCCTCCTCCCCCTCTCTCTCTCCTTTCCTCCCCTCTCTCGCTCTCTCTCTCTCCTTTCCTCCCTCTCCTCCCCCTCCCTCTCCCCCTCTCCTCCCCTCTCTCTCTCCTTTCCTCCCCTCTCTCGCGCTCTCTCTCTCCTTTCCTCCCTCTCCTCCCCCTCTCTCTCTCCCTTCCTCCCATCTCTCGCTCTCCCTCTCCTCTCCCCCCTCTCCCCCCCCTCACCCCTCTCTCCCCCCCCACCCCCCCTCTCTCTCTAGAAGAGGAAGTTGGATGCAGTGTATTACTACATGCGTAGCCTTGCTGCCTCCAACCCCATCCTCACTGCCAAGGAGAGTCTCATGAGTCTGTTTGAAGAGGCCAAACGCAAGGTCAGACACACACACACACCACACACACACACACACATACACACACACCACACACACATACACACACACCACACACACACCGAACACACACACACCACACACCACACACAAACCACACACCACACACACACACACACACACACACACACACACACACACACACACACCACACACACATACACACACACACACATACACCACACATACACATAAAAGACACACACACCTCAAGTCATAACCCAGCTAATGTATTCATTGACCAAACACAACCTAACACCAGGCCTTTATAACACGTGATATTGGGAAGCAGGGATTCTCACCTGCCCCTTTGACCCCTGACCCCTTGACCTTTCACCCCCCCAGGCGGACCAGATGGAGCGGAGGAGGAAGCAGGAGTGGGAGGGGGGGTCCAGGGGCCCCGGGGTCCGAGGAGGAGGACGGGGGGAGGAAGGGGCCAGGGTGGAGATCTGGGTCGGCCCTATTGGACAGGCAGGGGTTCCGTCATCACACCGCGGGGGCAGCGAGTCCAGCAGAGACTCTGAACAGGAAGGAGAACTGGGCAACCTCAGCCCTAGTGATGTGAGTAGAACACTTTACACTGACACCCACACACACACCACACACACACACCACACACACACCACACACACACCATCCATGCATATACACACTCTTCTGGATTATCTGCAGCTTCTCTTCTGGTTCTGTTCCAGCTCTTTTATACTGGATGTTGTCTTTACTCTCTGTCTCTCTGTGTCTCTCTGTGTCTCTCTGTGTCTCTCTGTGTCTCTCTGTCTCTCTCTCTCTGTGTCTCTCTCTCTGTGTCTCTCTGTCTCTCTGTGTCTCTCTGTGTCTCTGTCTCTCTCTGTGTCTCTCTGGGTCTCTCTCTGTGTCTCTCTGGGTCTCTCTGTGTCTCTCTGGGTCTCTCTGGGTCTCTCTCTGGGTCTCTCTCTGTGTCTCTCTCTGTGTCTCTCTCTGTGTCTCTCTCTGTGTCTCTCTGTGTCTCTCTCTGTGTCTCTCTCTGTGTCTCTCTGGGTCTCTCTGTGTCTCTCTGTGTCTCTCTCTCTGTGTCTCTCTCTCTGTGTCTCTCTCTCTGTGTCTCTCTGTGTCTCTCTTTGTCTCTCTGGGTCTCTCTGTGTCTCTCTGTGTCTCTGGGTCTCTCTGGGTCTCTCTGTGTCTCTCTCTCTGTGTCTCTCTCTCTGTGTCTCTCTCTCTGTGTCTCTCTGTGTCTCTCTGTGTCTCTCTGGGTCTCTCTGGGTCTCTCTGTGTCTCTGTGTCTCTCTCTGTGTCTATCTGTGTCTCTCTGTCTCTCTCTGTCTCTCTCTGTGTCTATCTGTGTCTCTCTGTCTCTCTCTGTGTGTCTCTGTGTCTCTTTGTGTCTCTGTGTCTCTCTGTGTCTCTCTGTCTCTTTGTGTCTCTCTCTGTCTCTCTCTGTCTCTCTGTGTCTCTCTCTGGGTCTCTCTGTGTCTCTCTCTGTGTCTCTCTCTGGGTCTCTCTGTATCTCTCTATGTGTCTCTCTCTGTGTCTGTCTGTCTCTCTCTCTCAATTCAATTCAAGGGCTTTATTGGCATGGGAAACATGTGTTAACATTGCCAAAGCAAGTGAGGTAGACAACATACAAAGTGAATATATAAAGTGAAATAAACAATAAAAATTAACAGTAAACATTACACATACAGAGGTTTCAAAACAGTAAAGACATTACAAATGTCATATTATGTATATATACAGTGTTTTAACAATGTACAAATGGTTAAAGGACACAAGATAAAATAAATAAGCACAAATATGGGTTGTATTTACAATGGTGTTTGTTCTTCACTGGTTGCCCTTTTCTCGTGGCAACAGGTCACAAATCTTGCTGCTGTGATGGCACACTGTGGAATTTCACCCAGTAGATATGGGAGGTTATCAAAATAGGATTTGTTTTCGAATTCTTTGTGGATCTGTGTAATCTGAGGGAAATATGTCTCTCTCTTTCTCTCTGTCTGCCTCTCTCTCTCTTTCTCTGTCCTCTCTCTGTGTCTCTCTCTCTCTTTCTCTGTCCTCTCTCTGTGTCTCTGTTTGTTGATTTTACCAGATTCCGGATCATATTTCTCTCCTTCCACACACACATACTAGAGATGTTTTACATACTAGAGATGTTTTCTCTCCCAGGAAGTGGTGCTCTGTGACACACCCTCTGTAGCAGACAGACGGTGCTTCGTGGGCCATGGTGCTCTTGTTATTGCCATCTCCATGGAGATACTACCCCGTAAACACACGCGCACACAGACTCACATCCTCACACACACACACACACACACACACACACACACACATCCTCTCTCACCATGCAGACACACACAGGGTGTTTCTGAAGACGACCCCCATTGATAAATCAATAGTTAGTGAGAAATCTCTGTTTGTTTCCAAGACTCATTTACTCTTTCTCTGTTTCCCTCCTTTCTTTCTTATTTTCTGATGTAAGTTGGCCTGTTGTCAAATTCTCTCATTCCCTCTCCTTTCTGCTCAGTCCCCTTCACCTAGCTGTTGTAACCTGTTACAGCCAGTCCCCTTCACCTAGCTGTTGTAACCTGTTACAGCCAGTCCCCTTCACCTAGCTGTTGTAACCTGTTATAGCCAGTCCCCTTCACCTAGCTGTTGTAACCTGTTACAGCCAGTCCCCTTCACCTAGCTGTTGTAACCTGTTATAGCCAGTCCCCTTCACCTAGCTGTTGTAACCTGTTACAGCCAGTCCCCTTCACCTAGCTGTTGTAACCTGTTATAGCCAGTCCCCTTCACCTAGCTGTTGTAACCTGTTAATAGCCAGTCCCCTTCACCTTGCTGTTGTAACCTGTTATAGCCAGTCCCCTTCACCTAGCTGTTGTAACCTGTTACAGCCAGTCCCCTTCACCTAGCTGTTGTAACCTGTTATAGCCAGTCCCCTTCACCTAGCTGTTGTAACCTGTTAATAGCCAGTCCCCTTCACCTTGCTGTTGTAACCTGTTATAGCCAGTCCCCTTCACCTTGCTGTTGTAACCTGTTATAGCCAGTCCCCTTCACCTAGCTGTTGTAACCTGTTATAGCCAGTCCCCTTCACCTTGCTGTTGTAACCTGTTATAGCCAGTCCCCTTCACCTTGCTGTTGTAACCTGTTATAGCCAGTCCCCTTCACCTAGCTGTTGTAACCTGTTATAGCCAGTCCCCTTCACCTAGCTGTTGTAACATGTTATAGGCAGTCCCCTTCACCTAGCTGCTGTAACCTGTTATAGCCAGTCCCCTTCACCTAGCTGTTGTAACCTGTTATAGCCAGTCCCTTCACCTAGCTGTTGTAACCTGTTATAGCCAGTCCCTTTCACATAGCTGTTATAACCAGTCCCCTTCACATAGCTGTTATAACCACTGTTATAACCAGTCCCCTTCAAATAGCTGTTATAACCACTGTTATAACCAGTCCCCTTCACCTAGCTGTTATAACCACTGTTATAACCCGTCCCCTTCACCTAGCTGTTATAACTACTGTTATAACCAGTCCCCTTCACCTAGCTGTTATAACCCGTCCCCTTCACCTAGCTGTTATAACCAGTCCCCTTCGCCTAGCTGTTATAACCATTCCCCTTCACCTAGCTGTTATAACCAGTCCCCTTCACCTAGCTGTTATAACCACTGTTATAACCCATCCCTTTCACCTAGCTGTTATAACCCGTCCCCTTCACCTAGCTGTTATAACCCGTCCCCTTCACTTAGCTGTTATAACCCGTCCCCTTCACCTAGCTGTTATAACCCGTCCCCTTCACCTAGCTGTTATAACCAGTCCCCTTCACCTAGCTGTTATAACCCGTCCCCTTCACCTAGCTCTTATAATAGCACTCATACCAAGGCCAATGATGTCACAGAGAAATAGCATTTAACAGTGATAGATGGCAGGACAGACATGTCTAATCAATGACAGACTGTCTGACTCATCAGTGCTCTGTTGCTCCTGTCTCTCTGCTTCTGTCTGCAGCTCAATAAGAGGTTTACACTCAGCTTCCTCCACGCTCACGGAAAACTCTTCACTAAAGTGGGGTGAGTACTCTGCCCTGTGTGTGTGTGTGTGTGTGTGTGTGTGTGTGTGTGTGCGCAAGCTTGTTTTTTAAAATATGTAGACTTCATTTTCATGTAGTCTTGTCACAGACAGCTTTTCTAACTCGCACTGATTATGAGAGTTAGCTGCTGTTTCGTAAGATAGATTTAGCTTCCAGTCCCTGTGATGCGTGGTTGTCTTTCTGTGACGTCTGTAAGTCCCTCTGGGTAAGGAGTGTCTGCTAAATTAGCATAATGTGTTGCAGCATGGAGTCGTTCCCTTCGGTGGCCAGTCGGGTTCTCCAGGAGTTCACCGTGCTGCTCCAACACAGCCCCTCTCCTCTGGGCAGCACACGCATGTTGCAGATCATCACCATTAACATGTTCACGATACACAACGCTCAGAGCAGAGGTAACATACACACAGAAGTGTGACCTTGTGCCAGCAACACTCAAGCCTGTGACTAAATGTTTCTCTCTCTCTCTCTCTCTTCTCTCTTTTTCTCTCTTCTTCTCTCTCTCTTCTCTCTCTCTCTCTCTCTCTCTCTCTCTTCTCTCTCTCGCTCTCTTTTTCTCTCTTCTCTCTGCTCTCTTCTCGCTCCTCTCTTCTCTCTCCTCTCTCCCCTTTCTCTTCTTTCTTCTCTCTCCCCTCTCTCTCTCTGCTCTCTCTTCTCTCTCCTCTCTATCTTCTCTCTCTTCTCTCTCCCCTCTCTCTCTCTCTCTTTCTCTCTCTTCTCTCTCCCCTCTCTCTCTCCTCTCTCCCCTTTCTCTTCTTTCTCCTCTCCTCCTCCTCTCCTCTCCTCTCTCTAGGAGGAGATAGTGAGGTGAGATCTGTGTTACAGGAACAGACTACAGCTCTGGGTCTGGCCATGTTCTCTCTGCTGGTCCAACGCTGCACAGAGCTGCTGAGAGACACACCCGCAGGTACACACACACACACACACACGTAAGGGCATACGATAACGTACAGTTATGGCAATAACCACTGTTCTCTGAAGGAGGGAACAAGGTATAACATACTACGGGGAGTCAACAACAAATCATAGTCACCTGAAATCACGCTGCAACCCCAAAACGGGCCAATGGATATCGAGCTCGCCCTTGGTAGTAACACCGGAAACTGTGGACTCGCTCGCTGCCACGCTAACCCAAGGCTTAAACCCACAGGAAACCTGCACTAACACCGGAAACTGTGGACTCGCTCGCTTCCACGGCAACCCAAGGCACACGGAAACAATTTGCCACCCGCGACAGCAGATATGGGATTTAGGCCCCATAAACTGTTTATGATCTCTGCATAGTCACTTCACCTACATGTAGAAATTACTTCGACTAACCTGTACCCCCACACATTGACTTGGTACCGGTACCCCCTGTATATAGCCTCCTTACTAACCTGTACCCCCACACATTGACTTGGTACCGGTACCCCTTGTATATAGCCTCATTACTAACCTGTACCCCCACACATTGACTTGGTACCGGTACCCCCTGTATATAGCCTCATTACTAACCTGTACCCCCACACATTGACTTGGTACCGGTACCCCTTGTATATAGCCTCATTACTAACCTGTACCCCCACACATTGACTTGGTACCGGTACCCCCTGTATATAGCCTCATTACTAACCTGTACCCCCACACATTGGGCCCCATAAACTGTTTATGATCTCTGCATAGTCACTTCACCTACATGTAGAAATTACTTCGACTAACCTGTACCCCCACACATTGACTTGGTACCGGTACCCCCTGTATATAGCCTCATTACTAACCTGTACCCCCACACATTGACTTGGTACCAGTACCCCTTGTATATAGCCTCATTACTAACCTGTACCCCCACACATTGACTTGGTACCGGTACCCCCTGTATATAGCCTCATTACTAACCTGTACCCCCACACATTGACTTGGTACCGGTACCCCCTGTATATAGCCTCATTACTAACCTGTACCCCCACACATTGACTTGGTACCGGTACCCCCTGTATATAGCCTCATTACTAACCTGTACCCCCACACATTGACTTGGTACCGGTACCCCCTGTATATAGCCTCATTACTAACCTGTACCCCCACACATTGACTTGGTACCGGTACCCCCTGTATATAGCCTCATTACTAACCTGTACCCCCACACATTGACTTGGTACCGGTACCCCCTGTATATAGCCTCATTACTAACCTGTACCCCCACACATTGACTTGGTACCGGTACCCCCTGTATATAGCCTCATTACTAACCTGTACCCCCACACATTGACTTGGTACCGGTACCCCCTGTATATAGCCTCATTACTAACCTGTACCCCCACACATTGACTTGGTACCGGTACCCCTTGTATATAGCCTCATTACTAACCTGTACCCCCACACATTGACTTGGTACCGGTACCCCCTGTATATAGCCTCATTACTAACCTGTACCCCCACACATTGACTTGGTACCGGTACCCCCTGTATATAGCCTCATTACTAACCTGTACCCCCACACATTGACTTGGTACCGGTACCCCCTGTATATAGCCTCATTACTAACCTGTACCCCCACACATTGACTTGGTACCGGTACCCCCTGTATATAGCCTCATTACTAACCTGTACCCCCACACATTGACTTGGTACCGGTACCCCCTGTATATAGTCTCATTACTAACCTGTACCCCCACACATTGACTTGGTACCGGTACCCCCTGTATATAGCCTCATTACTAACCTGTACCCCCACACATTGACTTGGTACCGGTACCCCCTGTATATAGTCTCATTACTAACCTGTACCCCCACACATTGACTTGGTACCAGTACCCCTTTTACAGCCTCATTATTGTTATTTTATTATTTATTTTTTAAACTTAAGTTTATTCAGGAATGTTGTTGTTAACTCTATTTTCTTAACTGCGTTGTCGGTTAGTATTTCGCGGTTAAGGTGTAAACGGTTATGTTGGCCGACAAATAATACCATTTGATTTGATATTGGGCCCAAAAAGGCGGATCATCTCTAGGAACCAGGGTTGTCTGTCCCAACAGGGGGAGCCACCAAAATCAACAGTGGACCCTCGCCACGGTGGCCTGAATCAGATCCATAGAGCAGGGTCCGAGGCCACTGATAGGCCAAAGCATCCGTTCCCAACGGAGCGCTCAGATCCCTTTATTGAGAAGGGCAGACTGCAATGCGGGTCTTCTTGTGATTCTTTACATGTACAGGACCTCATAAGTTCGGACACCAACTCATTCCAGGGTGTTTCTTCATTCGGTATAATTTTCTACATTGTAGAGTAATAGTGAAGACATAAACACTATGAAATAACACCTATGGACTCATGTAGTAAACCAAAAAAGTTTTAACCAAATCAAAATATATTTGAGATTCTTCAAAGTAGCCACCCTTTGCCTTGATGACAGCTTTGCACACTCTTGGCATTCTCTCAACCAGCTTCAAGAGGTAGTCACCTGGAATGCATTTCAATTAACAAGGTGTGCCTTGTTAAAAGTTAATTTTGTGGAATTTCTTTCCTTAATATGTTTTAGCCAATCAGTTGTGTTGTGACAAGGTAGGGGTGGTATACAGAAGATAGCCCTACTTGGTAAAAGTTCATGTCCATATTATGGCAAGAACAGCTCAAATAAGCACAGAGAAACAACAGTCAATCAGTATTTTAAGACATGAAGGTCAGTCAATATGGAACATTTCAAGAACTTTGTCACAAAAATCATCAAGCACAATGATGAAACTGTCTCTCATGAGGACCGCCACAGGAAAGGAAGACCCAGAGTTACCTCTGCTGCAGAGTTCAAGCTCATTAGAGTTACCAGCCTAAGAAATTGCAGCCCAAATAAATGCTTCACAGAGTT
The DNA here is from genome assembly GCF_057628025.1 of Oncorhynchus mykiss. Taxonomy (NCBI): domain Eukaryota; kingdom Metazoa; phylum Chordata; class Actinopteri; order Salmoniformes; family Salmonidae; genus Oncorhynchus; species Oncorhynchus mykiss. The sequence goes on from NC_143031.1 coordinate 5,714,566, forward strand.
CAAGTAACAGACACATCTCAACATCAACTGTTCAGAGGAGACTGTGTGAATCAGGACTTCATGGTCAAATCGCTGCAAAGAAACCACTACTAAAGGAACCACTACTAAAGGAACCACTACTAAAGGAACCACTACTAAAGGAACCACTACTAAAGAAACCACTACCATAGGACACCACTAAGAAGAAAAGACTGGCTTGGGCCAAGAAACACGAGCACTGGACATTAGACCGTTGGAAATCTGTCCTTTGGTGTGATGAGTCCAAATTTGAGATTTTTGTTTCCAACCACCGTGTCTTTGTGAGACTGAATCTCTGTATGTGTGGTTCCCACCATGAAGCATGGAGGAGGAGGTGTGATGGTGCTTTGCTGGTGAAACTGTCTGTGATTTATTTAGAATTCAAGGCACACTTAACCAGCATGGCTACCACAGCATTCTGCAGCATTCTGCAGCGATACACCATCCCATCTGGTTTGCAGTTAGTGGGACTATCATTTGTTTTTAAACAGGACAATGACCCAACACACCTCCAGGCTGTGTAAGGGCTATTTGACCAAGAAGGAGAGTGATGGAGTGCTGCATCAGATGACCTGGCCTCCACAATCTCTTGAGATGGTTTGGGATGAGTTGGACCGCAGAGTTAAGGAAAATCAGCCAAAAAGTGCTCAGCATATGTGGGAACTCCTTCAAGACTGTTGGAAAAGCATTCCAGGTGAAGCTGGTTGAGAGAATGCCAAGATTGTGCAAAGCTGTCATCAAGGCCAATGGTGGCTTCATTTGAAGAATCTCCAATATAAAATATATTTGGATTTTTTAAAACGTTTGTTTGGGTTACTACATGATTCCGTATGTGTTATTTAGTAGTTTTGATGTATTCACTATTATTGTACAATCTTTTGACTGTTAGTGTACATTGGCCACAACCGAGGGGTGCAGTCTCCACTCCGTAGAGATAGGACCCCCCCTCGCGGAAAGTAGATCCACACCCACGTTGTGAGATCTGGAAAGATGCGTCACCGTCCTCATCACCCATGGTGACACTCTGCATGTCCTCATCACCCATGGTGACACTCTGCATGTCCTCATCACCCATGGTGAAACTCTACATGTCCTCAACTCTGCATGTCCTCATCACCCATGGTGACACTGCATGTCCTCATCACCCATGGTGACACTCTGCATGTCCTCATCACCCATGGTGACACTGCATGTCCTCATCACCCATGGTGACACTCTGCATGTCCTCATCACCCATGGTGACACTCTGCATGTCCTCATCACCCATGGTGACACTCTGCATGTCCTCATCACCCATGGTGAAACTCTACATGTCCTCAACTCTGCATGTCCTCATCACCCATGGTGACACTGCATGTCCTCATCACCCATGGTGACACTCTGCATGTCCTCATCGCCCATGGTGACACTCTGCATGTCCTCATCACCCATGGTGACACTCTACATGTCCTCATCACCCATGGTGACACTCTGCATGTCCTCATCACCCATGGTAACACTCTGCATGTCCTCATCACTCATCACCCATGGTGACACTCTGCATGTCCTCATCACCCATGGTGACACTCTACATGTCCTCATCATCCATGGTGACACTCTACATGTCCTCATCACCCATGGTGACACTCTGCATGTCCTCATCACCCATGGTGAAACTCTACATGTCCTCAACATGTCCTCATCACCCATGGTGACACTCTGCATGTCCGCCACTGGACGAAACACGCTGCTAGTCTCTCATATATTATCTCATGAGGTGCCCAGTGCCACCCCGAGGACTGGGATGTTTTATCGATCCAACACCCTGAGGACTGGGATGTTTTATCGATCCAACACCCTGAGGACTGGGATGTTTTATCGATCCAACACCCTGAGGACTGGGATGTTTTATCGATCCAACACCCTGAGGACTGGGATGTTTTATCGATCCAACACCCTGAGGACTGGGATGTTTTATCGATCCAACACCCTGAGGACTGGGATGTTTTATCGATCCAACACCCTGAGGACTGGGATGTTTTATCGATCCAACACCCTGAGGACTGGGATGTTTTATCTATCCAACACCCCGAGGACTGGGATGTTTTTCATATCCAACACCCTGAGGACTGGGATGTTTTATCGATCCAACACCCTGAGGACTGGGATGTTTTATCGATCCAACACCCTGAGGACTGGGATGTTTTATCGATCCAACACCCTGAGGACTGGGATGTTTTTCATATCCAACACCCTGAGGACTGGGATGTTTTATCGATCCAACACCCTGAGGACTGGGATGTTTTATCGATCCAACACCCTGAGGACTGGGATGTTTTATCGATCCAACACCCTGAGGACTGGGATGTTTTATCGATCCAACACCCTGAGGACTGGGATGTTTTATCGATCCAACACCCTGAGGACTGGGATGTTTTATCGATCCAACACCCTGAGGACTGGGATGTTTTATCTATCCAACACCCCGAGGACTGGGATGTTTTTCATATCCAACACCCTGAGGACTGGGATGTTTTATCGATCCAACACCCTGAGGACTGGGATGTTTTATCGATCTAACACCCTGAGGACTGGGATGTTTTTCATATCCAACACCCTGAGGACTGGGATGTTTTATCGATCCAACACCCTGAGGACTGGGATGTTTTATCGATCCAACACCCTGAGGACTGGGATGTTTTATCGATCCAACACCCTGAGGACTGGGATGTTTTATCGATCCAACACCCTGAGGACTGGGATGTTTTATCGATCCAACACCCTGAGGACTGGGATGTTTTATCGATCCAACACCCTGAGGACTGGGATGTTTTATCGATCCAACACCCTGAGGACTGGGATGTTTTATCGATCCAACACCCTGAGGACTGGGATGTTTTATCGATCCAACACCCTGAGGACTGGGATGTTTTATCGATCCAACACCCTGAGGACTGGGATGTTTTATCGATCCAACACCCTGAGGACTGGGATGTTTTATCGATCCAACACTCTTGACAACCGTGTCTGAACGTGGTGAAGGAACGGTGCGTTCTGATGCCCGGCCCATACCAGGTTCGGGGACCTTGGCAACCGGTAACTTGAGAGCACTGTTGCCACAGTAAATATTTGGGGGTGGAGAGCCCCGAGCCAAACAATCTTGTTGGCGAAACTGGCTCATCACAAATTTATCCGCCTGTCCCTCTCAGGAATCCTGAGAAGAGGCGCTGTTTATTCAGAAGCACCGTGCTAGGAGTAGCCTCCTTGTTAGCCTCTTGATCGAAGTAGATCGGCACTCATTTGCTAATTCTTTATTAAGCACTCACTCGCTAAATCTCAATCACTCAGAGCCCATCCCAGCGGAGGAGAGAGAAGAGGGGCAGGAGGGGATGGTGAGAGTTTCTGCCTTTCCATTGGACCTGAGGGAGCTGCTGCCTAGCGTCAAGGTCTGGTCTGATTGGATGCTTGGACACCCCAACCAATGGAATCCTCCACCTTGCCGTATAGAGTAAGTACACACACACACACACACGATGAGCTCTTTTTTTCCCTGTTTGTTGACTGGGTGGGTGGAATTGGCACTCAATTTCAAACGTAAGACTTTTAATTTAAAAGATTCTGAGGCACACACTGACACACACACACTGACACACACACACACACACTCTCTCTCCCCCTGTAGCTGTAGTCTTGATGTGTGGCGTAGCCTCGCAGACCTGTGTAATGCGTTGGCGCGTGTCGACCACGGCGAGGCGCCTCTGTACAAGGCAGACGGGGACGGAGGCGAGGGGGATGAGGAGCTCCGCCTGCTGCTATTGGAGGAGGACAGGCTACTGGCCGGCTTCGTCCCGCTGCTCGCCGCCCCTCAGGAACCCTGCTACGTAGACTGCACCGGGGATACAGTGAGTTTATCCACCATACACACACACACACACACACACACACACACACACACACACACACACACACACACAATCATAAAACCGTATCTGTAGACCAATATTCTCTCCCTCTCCCCCCTTTTCTCCCCCTCCCCCCTTTTCTCCCCCTCCCCCCCTTTCTCCCCCTCCCCCCTCCCTTTTCTCCCTCTCCCCCCTCTCCCCCCCTTCCCCCCCCCCTTTTCTCCCTCTCCCCCCCTTTTCTCTCTCCCCCCCTTTTCTCTCTCCCCCCCTTTCTCCCTCTCCCCCCTTTCTCCCTCCCCCCCCCCTTTTCTCCCTCTCCCCCCCTTTTCTCCCTCTCCCCCCCCCTTTTCTCCCTCCCCCCCCTTTTCTCCCCCCTCCCCCTTTTCTCCCTCCCCCCCCCCCTTTTCTCCCTCTCCCCCCCCCCCTTTTCTCCCTCTCCCCCCCTTTTCTCCCTCTCCCCCCCTTTTCTCCCTCTCCCCCCCTTTTCTCCCTCTCTCTAGACGATAGCAGCAGACTGTAAAAGGGTAACAGTATTGAAGTATTTCCTGGAGGCTCTGTGTGGACAGGAAGAACCTCTCCTGGCTTTTAAAGGAGGGAAGTACGTCTCCATGGCAACCTCTCCCCAACCCGGTCGCCCCGGCGACGCACGCAGCAGACAGGACTCGCAGACAGAGAGAGAGGTGTGTCCGTCTCCTGTCCCCTGTGTGTCGCTGGCTTTTACCCAAACAACGGAAGTTAAACAGCTGATTCAACCAGCTGATTCAACCAGCTGATTCAACCAGCTGATTCAACCAGCTGATTCAACCGTGTTTTAGTTTTAATGCTGAACCCCACAACATTGATTTCCATGTCAATGGTCAGTTATCATATAGCAACTAGTCTCCTTCAGGAAGACCTTGGTTAACTGAGTCGTGTGTGTGTAATTGTGTGTGTGTAATTGTGTGTGTGTGTAATTGTGTGTGTGTGTAATTGTGTGTGTGTGTGATTGTGTGTGTGTGTGTGTGATTGTGTGTGTGTCAGTTTTGTAACTCGTCCTTCTCTTCCGTTGCTGTGTCGCAGAGTGATGACGTCATCGTGGAGGCGGAGTCGTCTGTGTCGGACGGTGATGATGGCAGTGAGGACGACATCCGAGAGCTCCGGGCCAGACGGAGTGCCCTCACCAACAAACTGGCTGAGCAGCAGAGACGCAGGGACAAGATACAGGTAACACACACTACACTATATAAACACACACTATATACACACTATACTATATACACACACTATATACATACTATACACACTATACTATACACACTATATACACACTACACTATATACACACAGAGACTAGATACAGGTAACACACACTATATACACACTATACACACACTATATACACAGGGACTAGATACAGGTAACACACACTATATACACACTATACACACAGGGACTAGATACAGGTAACACACACTATATACACACTATACACACACTATATACACACTATACACACAGGGACTAGATACAGGTAACACACACTATATACACACTATA
>NC_143031.1:5725000-5790000 GCF_057628025.1 Oncorhynchus mykiss
CAAACAGAAGGCCAAATATACACTGGGCGGCAGGTAGCCTAGTGGTTAGAGTGTAGGGACGGCAGGTAGCCTAGTGGTTAGAGAGTGTAGGGGCGGCAGGTATAGCCTAGTGGTTAGAGTGTAGGGGGGGCAGGTAGCCTAGTGGTTAGAGTGTAGGGGCGGCAGGTAGCCTAGTGGTTAGAGTGTAGGGGCGGCAGGTAGCCTAGTGGTTAGAGTGTAGGGACGGCAGGTAGCCTAGTGGTTAGAGTGTAGGGACGGCAGGTAGCCTAGTGGTTAGAGTGTAGGGACGGCAGGTAGCCTAGTGGTTAGAGTGTAGGGACGGCAGGTAGCCTAGTGGTTAGAGTGTAGGGACGGCAGGTAGCCTAGTGGTTAGAGTGTAGGGGCGGCAGGTAGCCTAGTGGTTAGAGTGTAGGGACGGCAGGTAGCCTAGTGGTTAGAGTGTAGGGACGGCAGGTAGCCTAGTGGTTAGAGTGTAGGGACGGCAGGTAGCCTAGTGGTTAGAGTGTAGGGACGGCAGGTAGTCTAGTGGTTAGAGTGTAGGGACGGCAGGTAGCCTAGTGGTTAGAGTGTAGGGACGGCAGGTAGCCTAGTGGTTAGAGTGTAGGGACGGCAGGTAGTCTAGTGGTTAGAGTGTAGGGACGGCAGGTAGTCTAGTGGTTAGAGTGTAGGGACGGCAGGTAGCCTAGTGGTTAGAGTGTAGGGACGGCAGGTAGTCTAGTGGTTAGAGTGTAGGGACGGCAGGTAGCCTAGTGGTTAGAGTGTAGGGACGGCAGGTAGCCTAGTGGTTAGAGTGAAGGGACGGCAGGTAGTCTAGTGGTTAGAGTGTAGGGACGGCAGGTAGCCTAGTGGTTAGAGTGTAGGGACGGCAGGAAGCCTAGTGGTTAGAGTGTAGGGACGGCAGGTAGCCTAGTGGTTAGAGTGTAGGGACGGCAGGTAGCCTAGTGGTTAGAGTGTAGGGACGGCAGGAAGCCTAGTGGTTAGAGTGTAGGGACGGCAGGTAGCCTAGTGGTTAGAGTGTAGGGACGGCAGGTAGCCTAGTGGTTAGAGAGTGTAGGGGCGGCAGGTATAGCCTAGTGGTTAGAGTGTAGGGGCGGCAGGTAGCCTAGTGGTTAGAGTGTAAGGGCGGTAGGTAGCCTAGTGGTTAGAGTGTAGGGGGGGCAGGTAGCCTAGTGGTTAGAGTGTAGGGGGGGCAGGTAGCCTAGTGGTTAGAGTGTAGGGGGGGCAGGTAGCCTAGTGGTTAGAGTGTAGGGGGGGCAGGTAGCCTAGTGGTTAGAGTGTAGGGGGGGTAGGTAGCCTAGTGGTTAGAGTGTAGGGATGGCAGGTAGCCTAGTGGTTAGAGTGTAGGGGGGGCAGGTAGCCTAGTGGTTAGAGTGTAGGGGCGGCAGGTAGCCTAGTGGTTAGAGTGTAGGGGGGGCAGGTAGCCTAGTGGTTAGAGTGTAGGGGCGGCAGGTAGCCTAGTGGTTAGAGTGTAGGGGGGGCAGGTAGCCTAGTGGTTAGAGTGTAGGGGCGGCAGGTAGTCTAGTGGTTAGAGTGTAGGGGCGGCAGGTAGCCTAGTGGTTAGAGTGTAGGGGAGGCAGGTAGCCTAGTGGTTAGTGTTGGGGCCAGTAACCGAAAGGTTGCTAGATCGAATCCCCGAACTGACAATGTAAAAATCTGCCCCTGAACAAGACAGTTAACCCACATTTCCCGGTAGGCCATCAATCGAATGTTTCTAGTTACAGTTTTGACTTAAATCGGCTTAAAAATCTATGACAGAACTTGAAAATGGCTGTGTAGCAATGATCAACAACCAACTTGACAGAGCTTGAATAATTTTTAAACAAATAAGTGCAAATATTGTACATTCCAGGTGTGCAAAGCTCTTAGAGACTTACCCAGAAAGACTCACAGCTGTAATCGCTGCCAAAGGTGATTCTAGCATGTGTTGAATATTTACAGGACCAGTCAAACGTTTGGACAAACCTACTCATTCCAGGGTTCTAGAACACCTACTCATTCCAGGGTTCTAGAACACCTACTCATTCCAGGGTTCTAGAACACCTACTCATTCAAGGGTTCTAGAACACCTACTCATTCCAGGGTTCTAGAACACCTACTCATTCCAGGGTTCTAGAACACCTACTCATTCCAGGGTTCTAGAACACCTACTCATTCAAGGGTTTTTCTTTATTTTTTTACTATTTTCTACATTGTAGGATAATAGTTTAGACATCAAATGCATTCCAGGTGACTACCTCGTGAAGCTGGTTGAGAGAATGCCAAGTGTGTGCAAAGCTGTCATCAAGGCAAAGGGTGGCTACTTTGAAGAATCTCAAATATAAAATGTTTTAATTTGTTTAACACTTTTTTTTTGGTTACTACATGATTCCATATGTGTTTTTCATAGTTTGTCTTCAGTATTATTTTACAATGTAGAAAGAGAAGAAAAAACACTTTAATGAGTATGTGTGTCAACTTTTGTCCGTATTGATTTCGTCAAAACATTTGCTAACATTTCTAAAAACATGTTTTCACTTTGTCATGGTGGGATATTGTGTGTAGATGGGTGAGATAATTATAATTTTTTAATAAATGTTTAATTCAGGCTGTAACTCAACATATAATGTGGAATAAGTCAACTGATATGAATGCTGTCTGAAGGCACGGTCCATACTGGTGGTGCCCCTCTATTGTGAGACTAAGAGGGAAGGAGTAGAGCATTGCACGGGCATGACATTTAAGCCTGAGCCCTACCCTATCCTACTCTACCCTACTCTACCCTATCCTACTCTACCCTACCCTATCCTACTCTACCCTATTCTACCCTAGCCTATCCTACCCTATCCTACTCTACCCTATTCTACCCTAGCCTATCCTACTCTACCCTACTCTACCCTACCCTACTCTACGCTAGCCTGGCTGACTCTACCATATCTTACCCTAGCCTGGCCGAGTCTACCCTAGCCTATCCTACCCTACCCTAGCCCTAGCCTATCCTACCCTACCCTATCCGACTCTACCCTGGCCTATCCTACTCTACCCTGGCCTATCCGACTCTACCCTAGCCTAGCCGACCCGAGCCTAGACGACCCTAGCCGACCCGAGCCTAGACGACCCTAGCCTGGCCTACTCAACCCTACTCTACTCTAGCCTATCCTACTCTACCCTATCTTACTCTACCCTAGCCTATCCTACCCTAGCCTATCCTACTCCACCCTACTCTACCCTAGCCTACACTACTCTACCCTAGCCTATCTTACTCTACCCTACCCGACTCTACCCTACCCTGGCCTATCCTACCCTGGCCTATCCTACTCTACCCTGGCCTAGCCGACCCTAGCCTAGCCGACCCTACCCAAGCCTGGCCGACTCGACCCTACTCTTTTCCTGGTCCCCGACACCAACGGTTTCATCGACCACCTCACCGGCCTCAAGACGCTGCTTCAGTCTGGAACGTACATTGTGGTGGTGCCCCTCATCGGTAACTACCACACACTAACAAACATACAGTGAATTCATTCGACCGCCTCACCAAAACACTTCAGTCTGGGACGTACATCGACCGCCTCACCAAAACACTTCAGAAATTATTCACACCCCTTGACTTTTATCACACATTTAGTTGTGTTTACATACAGGGAGGACCAGGGAGGTTTTTCAATGCCTCGCAAAGAAGGGCACCTATTGGTAGATGGGTAAAAAAAGCAGACATTGAATATCCCTTTGAACATGGTGAAGTTATTAATTTCACTTTGGATGGTGTATCAATACACCCAGTCACTACAAAGATACAGGCGTCCTTCCTAACTCAGTTGCTGGAGAGGAAAGAAACCGCTCAGGAATTTCACCATGAGGCCAATGGTGATTTTAAAATGGTTAGAGTTTAATGGCTGTGACGTGTGACCTGAGGATGGATCAAGAACAGTGTAGTTACTCCACAATAGTAACATATTTGACAGAGTAAGAAGAAAGCCTGTACTGAATAAAAAAAATATTCCAAAACATCCTGTTTGCAACAAGGCACTAAGGTAATACTGCAAAAAAAAATCTGGCAAAGAAATTAACTTTATGTCCCGAATACAAAGTGTTGTGTTTGGGGCAAACACAACACATCACTGAGTACCACTCTTCATATTTTCAAGCATGGTGGTGGCTGCATCATGTTATGGGTATGCTTGTCATTGGCAAGGACTAGGGAGTTTGTTTTTTTAGGATAACAAAAAAAAAAACGTAATAGAGCTAAGCACAGGCAAAATCCTAGAGGAAACCCTGGTTCAGTCTGCTTTCCAACAGACACTGAGAGACATTCACCTTACATCAGGACAATAACCTCAAACAGAAGGCCAAATATACACTGGGCGGCAGGTAGCCTAGTGGTTAGAGTGTAGGGACGGCAGGTAGCCTAGTGGTTAGAGAGTGTAGGGGCGGCAGGTATAGCCTAGTGGTTAGAGTGTAGGGGGGGCAGGTAGCCTAGTGGTTAGAGTGTAGGGGCGGCAGGTAGCCTAGTGGTTAGAGTGTAGGGGCGGCAGGTAGCCTAGTGGTTAGAGTGTAGGGGAGGCAGGTAGCCTAGTGGTTAGTGTTGGGGCCAGTAACCGAAAGGTTGCTAGATCGAATCCCCGAACTGACAATGTAAAAATCTGCCCCTGAACAAGACAGTTAACCCACATTTCCCGGTAGGCCATCAATCGAATGTTTCTAGTTACAGTTTTGACTTAAATCGGCTTAAAAATCTATGACAGAACTTGAAAATGGCTGTGTAGCAATGATCAACAACCAACTTGACAGAGCTTGAATAATTTTTAAACAAATAAGTGCAAATATTGTACATTCCAGGTGTGCAAAGCTCTTAGAGACTTACCCAGAAAGACTCACAGCTGTAATCGCTGCCAAAGGTGATTCTAGCATGTGTTGAATATTTACAGGACCAGTCAAACGTTTGGACAAACCTACTCATTCCAGGGTTCTAGAACACCTACTCATTCCAGGGTTCTAGAACACCTACTCATTCCAGGGTTCTAGAACACCTACTCATTCAAGGGTTTTTCTTTATGTTTTTACTATTTTCTACATTGTAGGATAATAGTTTAGACATCAAATGCATTCCAGGTGACTACCTCGTGAAGCTGGTTGAGAGAATGCCAAGTGTGTGCAAAGCTGTCATCAAGGCAAAGGGTGGCTACTTTGAAGAATCTCAAATATAAAATGTTTTGATTTGTTTAACACTTTTTTTTTGGTTACTACCTGATTCCATAGGTGTTTTTCATAGTTTGTCTTCAGTATTATTTTACAATGTAGAAAGAGAAGAAAAAACACTTTAATGAGTATGTGTGTCAACTTTTGTCCGTATTGATTTCGTCAAAACATTTGCTAACATTTCTAAAAACATGTTTTCACTTTGTCATGGTGGGATATTGTGTGTAGATGGGTGAGATAATTATAATTTTTTAATAAATGTTTAATTCAGGCTGTAACTCAACATATAATGTGGAATAAGTCAACTGGCATGAATACTGTCTGAAGGCACGGTGGTGGTGCCCCTCTATTGTGAGACTAAGAGGGAAGGAGTAGAGCACTGCACGGGCATGACATTTAAGCCTGAGCCTTACCCTGTCCTACTCTACCCTACCCTATCCTACCCTACTCTACCCTACCCTACTCTATCCTACTCTACCCTATCCTACTCTACCCTACTCTATCCTACTCTACCCTACCCTATCCTATCCTACCCTACCCTATCCTACCCTACCCTATCCTACTCTACCCTACCCTATCCTACCCTACCCTATCCTACCCTACTCTACCCTACCCTACTCTATCCTACTCTACCCTACCCTATCCTATCCTACCCTATCCTACCCTACCCTACCCTATCCTACTCTACCCTACCCTATCCTACCCTACCCTACCCTATCCTACTCTACCCTATCCTACTCTACCCTACCCTATACTACTCGGGTAGAGTGGCCTACCAACTTTTAGGAGTTGTAGATGTCTTTGCCCTCTTCTCTCTCCTTCCTCATTTCTCTCTTCTCTCCCCCTCCTCTTCTCTCCCTCCCCCTCCTCTTCTCTCCCTCCCCCTCCTCTTCTCTCCCTCCCCCTCCTCTTCTCTCTCCTTCCTCTTCTCTCTCTCTCTCCTTCCTCATTTCTCTCTTCTCTCCCCCTCCTCTCCTCTCTCGCTCTCTCCCTTCCTCATTTCTCTCCCCCTCCTCTTCTCTCCCCCTCCTCTCTCGCTCTCTCCCTTCCTCATTTCTCTCCCCCTCCTCTTCTCTCCCCCTCCTCTTCTCTCTCTCTCGCCTTCCTCATTTCTCCCTCTTCTCTCCCTCCCCTCCTCCAGTGATAACAGAGTTGGATGGTCTAGCAAAGGGGCAGGAGAGCTGCGATGGCTCTGGCAGTGGGCGTGGTGGCAGTGGTTGTCGTGGAAACACCGGTGGTGGTGGACCGACCCACGCCCGGTCGGTCCAGGAGAAGGCTAAGGTTGCCGTGGCGTTTCTGGAGCGAGGGTTCGAGGCCAGGGAGCCCTGTCTCAGAGCGCTGACCAGCAGAGGAAGTCAACTGGAGTCTATCGCCTTCCGCAGCGAAGACACCTCCGGACAACAGGTGTGTGTGTGACGTGTATATTACGCGTGTGTCCAAATGCCCCAGATCCTCTGTCACGTATTTGACCATCTCTTGTGTGTGAATTAGAGTTTGGAGCGGTCTTCCACTGCAAGTCAATGCTATTTCATCCAATTTCGGACTGTCGTTGAAATTCAGCTTTAGATTTACCGGTCTCTTCCCCCCCCCCCCTCCTCCAGGGAAACAATGATGATGTCATCTTGTCCTGCTGTCTCCACTACTGCAAAGATGAGGCTAAAAGCTTGATGCCTGCACAGACAAGTAAGCTGTCTCCTTCCACCAACACACTCATGCATGTGTTGCACAATCAGTCTATACTATATTTATTCTACCTTTACTCCTCCCTCCCTCCGTCTCTCATACCTCCCCCCGTCTCTCATACCTCCCCTCCTCCCTCCGTCTCTCATACCTCCCCTCCTCCCTCCGTCTCTCATACTTCCCCTCCTCCCTCCGTCTCTCATACCTCCCCTCCCACCGTCTCTCATACCTCCCCTCCTCCCTCCGTCTCTCATACCTCCCCTCCTCCCTCCGTCTCTCATACCTCCCCTCCTCCCCCCGTCTCTCATACCTCCCCTCCTCCCTCCGTCTCTCATACCTCCCCTCCTCCCTCCGTCTCTCATACCTCCCCTCCTCCCTCCGTCTCTCATACCTCCCCTCCTCCCTCCGTCTCTCATACTTCCTCCTCCCTCCGTCTCTCATACCTCCCCTCCGTATCTCATACCTCCCCTCCTCCCTCCGTCTCTCATACCTCATATCTCCCCTCCGTCTCTCATACCTCCCCTCCTCCCTCCGTATCTCCCCTCCTCCCTCCGTCTCTCATACCTCCCTCCGTCCTCCCTCCGTGTCTCATATCTCCCCTCCTCCCTCCGTCTCTCATACTTCCCCTCCTCCCTCCGTCTCTCATACTTCCCCTCCTCCCTCCGTCTCTCATACTTCCCCTCCTCCCTCCGTCTCTCATACCTCCCCTCCTCCCTCCGTCTCTCATACCTCCCCTCCTCCCTCCGTCTCTCATACCTCCCCTCCTCCCTCCGTCTCTCATACCTCCCCTCCTCCCTCCGTCTCTCATACCTCCCCTCCTCCCTCCGTCTCTCATACTTCCCCTCCTCCCTCCGTCTCTCATACCTCCCCTCCTCCCTCCGTATCTCCCCTCCTCCCTCCGTCTCTCATACCTCATATCTCCCCTCCGTCTCTCATACCTCCCCTCCTCCCTCCGTCTCTCATACCTCCCTCCGTCTTCCCTCCTCCCTCCGTGTCTCATACCTCCCCTCCTCCCTCCGTCTCTCATATCTCCCCAACTCCCTCCGTCTCTCATACCTCCCCTAATCCCCCCCGTCTCTCATACCTCCCCTCCTCCCTCCGTATCTCCCCTCCTCCCTCCGTCTCTCATACCTCCCTCCGTCCTCCCTCCGTGTCTCATATCTCCCCTCCTCCCTCCGTCTCTCATATCTCCCCTCCTCCCTCCGTCTCTCATACTTCCCCTCCTCCCTCCGTCTCTCATACTTCCCCTCCTCCCTCCGTCTCTCATACCTCCCCTCCTCCCTCCGTCTCTCATACCTCCCCTCCTCCCTCCGTCTCTCATACCTCCCCTCCTCCCTCCGTCTCTCATACTTCCCCTCCTCCCTCCGTCTCTCATACCTCCCCTCCTCCCTCCGTATCTCCCCTCCTCCCTCCGTCTCTCATACCTCCCTCCGTCCTCCCTCCGTGTCTCATATCTCCCCTCCTCCCTCCGTCTCTCATACTTCCCCTCCTCCCTCCGTCTCTCATACTTCCCCTCCTCCCTCCGTCTCTCATACTTCCCCTCCTCCCTCCGTCTCTCATACCTCCCCTCCTCCCTCCGTCTCTCATACCTCCCCTCCTCCCTCCGTCTCTCATACCTCCCCTCCTCCCTCCGTCTCTCATACCTCCCCTCCTCCCTCCGTCTCTCATACCTCCCCTCCTCCCTCCGTCTCTCATACTTCCCCTCCTCCCTCCGTCTCTCATACCTCCCCTCCTCCCTCCGTATCTCCCCTCCTCCCTCCGTCTCTCATACCTCATATCTCCCCTCCGTCTCTCATACCTCCCCTCCTCCCTCCGTCTCTCATACCTCCCTCCGTCTTCCCTCCTCCCTCCGTGTCTCATACCTCCCCTCCTCCGTCCGTCTCTCATATCTCCCCTCCTCCCTCCGTCTCTCATACCTCCCCTAATCCCCCCCGTCTCTCATACCTCCCCCCGTCTCTCATATCTCCCCCCGTCTCTCATATCTCCCCTCCTCCCTCCGTCTTTCATACCTCCCTCCGTCTCCCCTCCTCCCTCCGTCTCTCATACCTCCCTCCGTCTCCCCTCCTCCCTCCGTCTCTCATACCTCCCTCCGTCTCCCCTCCGTCTCTCATACCTCCCTCCGTCTCCCCTCCTCCCTCCGTCTCTCATACCTCCCTCCGTCTCCCCTCCTCCCTCCGTGTCTCATACCTCCCCTCCTCCCTCCGTGTCTCATACCTCCCCTCGTCCCTCGGTCTCTCATATCCCCCCTCGTCCCTCGGTCTCTCATATCCACCCTCCTCCCTCCGTCTCTCATACCTCCCCTCCTCCCTCCGTGTCTCATACCTCCCCTCCTCCCTCCGTGTCTCATACCTCCCCTCGTCCCTCGGTCTCTCATATCCCCCCTCGTCCCTCGGTCTCTCATACCTCCCCTCCTCCCTCCGTCTCTCATACCTCCCTCCGTCTTCCCTCCTCCCTCCGTGTCTCATACCTCCCCTCCTCCCTCCGTCTCTCATATCTCCCCTCCTCCCTCCGTCTCTCATACCTCCCCTAATCCCCCCCGTCTCTCATACCTCCCCCCGTCTCTCATATCTCCCCCCGTCTCTCATATCTCCCCTCCTCCCTCCGTCTTTCATACCTCCCTCCGTCTCCCCTCCTCCCTCCGTCTCTCATACCTCCCTCCGTCTCCCCTCCTCCCTCCGTCTCTCATACCTCCCTCCGTCTCCCCTCCGTCTCTCATACCTCCCTCCGTCTCCCCTCCTCCCTCCGTCTCTCATACCTCCCTCCGTCTCCCCTCCTCCCTCCGTGTCTCATACCTCCCCTCCTCCCTCCGTGTCTCATACCTCCCCTCGTCCCTCGGTCTCTCATATCCCCCCTCGTCCCTCGGTCTCTCATATCCACCCTCCTCCCTCCGTCTCTCATACCTCCCCTCCTCCCTCCGTCTCTCATACCTCCCCTCCTCCCTCCGTCTCTCATACCTCCCCCCGTCTCTCATATCTCCCCTCCTCCCTCCGTCTCTCATACCTCCCCTCCGTCTCTCATATCTCCCCTCCTCCCTCCGTCTCTCATACCTCCCCTTCTCCCTCCGTCTCTCATACCTTCCCTTCTCTCTCTTCTTTCCTCTCTCCCAGACGGTCCAGTGCGTTTGCGTCGGGAGGTGGTTCTCCTGACAGATGACCGTAACCTGCGGGTCAAAGCCCTGACCAGGAATGTGCCGGTCAGGGACATTCCTGCCTTCCTCACCTGGGCCAAAGTGGGCTGAACCGGGTCACACACAGACCACGCCCAGAGCACCCAGACAACCAATCAACTGCTGATAACCGCTGGCCACCTCCCACACCACCTTGGAGTGGCGAAGGAGAAGAATATACGCTAATGCAGAAGAGAAGACTGTTGGAGGGAGA
This sequence comes from Oncorhynchus mykiss, assembly GCF_057628025.1. Taxonomy (NCBI): domain Eukaryota; kingdom Metazoa; phylum Chordata; class Actinopteri; order Salmoniformes; family Salmonidae; genus Oncorhynchus; species Oncorhynchus mykiss. Next base: position 5,735,233 of record NC_143031.1, read on the forward strand.
GAGACGAAGGAGAAACTCATTGTTTTTTTTTGGTGGAAAAGCTCAAATGAAAACTTTAAAAAAAGCATTTTTTTTTTTGGAGGAGTGGAATGAGTTGAATTGTCTGAGAGCTTTTTTCTCCTCTTGTTGTGGTGAGGTGTGTGTGTGTTAATAACTGCTTCTCTCAGAGGGAAGGAGGAGGGAGGACAGGAGCAGAGATAGATGCAGGAAAGAACTGTAGAAGAGAGAGAGAGAGAGAGAGGTGTGTGAGTGTGTATTATTATCTGGCTTCTCCATTCCAGCCGTGCGCCCTTCATAACTTCTGCAGTGTGTTCACAAGGCCAGCAGCAGTATTTACCTCTGTGGAAACGACAGAGCAGAGAAGGAATAGAGAGAGAGAGAGGTCTGAGGGCTGAGGAGGAAGGCCGTAGCCTGACTGAAGACATATCTCTGGCTGTGTGATTTGTCTGTTTAACTGACATCTTGTCTGTAACCCCAGAGCAGCACAGAGAGAGGCCCTGTAGTGGCAAGGAGGGAGGCTGTGGTGATGGGTTACCAGGTTCTGGTGTATTAGATTAGGGGATTGGTACCCCCCACCTTAATCTCCTTGACGCGGAGCCACACGCTCAGCCTCGGATGGCCAGGATGTGGTTTGCATCCCAGTTGCCCAGCAACAGTGTTGGTGATGTTGGTACCCCCAGCAGCTTGATGGTAACGGAGTCATTTCCAAGATGGGGTTTCTATAAAGGAGCAGCTTTAAAAAAAAAAAAAAATCAAAAGACAAAGAAAATATACTTTTTCTGATTTAGCATTGTGGATGTGGCGGCGTGTTTTAGTTGGTGTCCATTGTGTGTGTGTGTGTGTGTGTGTGTGTGATGTTTATGCTCTACAGAAGAGCTCGTCTTTCTGCTTACATTTTTTTCCACCCACAAACCGTTTTGGTTTGTTTACGTTTTTTTTAACAAGTCAAATAAGATTTGAATGTTTTATTTCATCGTACATTTAGTTTGTTTCTCTTGGGGTTTTTACCACCGCCTGTGGGGTAACGCAACAGCTTGTTCAGCTTCTATTCATTATCTATCTATTGTTCTTCACGTCGAGTATAGAACTCTGCTGATCTGAGTGAACATATCTAGACTGGCTAGATATGTTCAGTAACGTGTTTGTGTGTGTGTGCGCGGATTTCTCGGAACTGGTAATTGGCGGATTTTTCCCCACTCACTAAATAAAAAAAGGTAAACCGATTTAAATGTAATTTGCCTCAGCCAAATTGTCCGGAAGAATCCCATTTGCTTTTTTGTTGTTGATGGAAATACATTTATTCGGCCCTGCTTATCGGCCCGTAGGTAAATGTGCACAATTAAGTGGAATTAAATTGTCGCGTTCCTTCTTCCCAGTCGTCCTATCTTTCCCACGGCATACAGAGACCTGAACATCACCCGTCAGACAGAGCTGCTGCTGCTGAGAGACTGATTCAGCTCGTTGCTGGACTGAAAAGCACTTTTATAAGCCCAGTTATTATTACGCAACAATTCTTCATGCAATCGCGTGTTAACAGTTTTGACTACCACGATTTTTTTTTAAATGACCTATTTTTATTTCTTAACTGGTATGCCTTATTGAAGTGCGCCTCCAATTTGAGTGCATATGCAACGGTATGCAGTCTATCAGCGCCTCACCCACCACCTGGCAATGTGAGCTGGAGGCATTTTGAAAACAGTGCTTTCAGAAAGTATTCACACCACTTGACTTTTTCCACATTTTGTTCTTAAAAGCCTGAATATAAAATGGATTTGATTTTGTGTCACTGATCTACACACAATACCCCATAATGACATCACAATACCCCATAATGACATCACAATACCCCATAATGACATCACAATATTATGTTTTTAGAAATTAACTAAAAATGAAAGGCTGAAATGTCTTGAGTCAATAAGTATTCAAACCCCTTTTGTTATGGCAAGCCTAAATAAGTGCTTAACAAGTCACATGATAAGTTGCATGGACTGACTGTGCAATAATGTTCAACATGATTTTTAAATTACTAAATGACTCATTTCAAGCAGGGAGATTTTCCAACGGTTCTCAAAGAAGGGCTATTGGTAGATGGGTAAAAACCAAAAAAAGCAGACATTGAATATCCCTTTGAACATGGTGAAGTTATTAATTACACTTTGGATGGTGTATCAATAAACCCAGTCACTACAAAGATACAGGCGTCCTTCCTAACTCAGTTGCTGGAGAGGAAAGAAACCACTCAGGAATTTCACCATGAGGCCAATGGTGATTTTTAAAATGGTTACAAGGTTTAATGGCTGTGATAGTAGATAACTAAGGATGGGTCAACAACATTGTAGTTACTCCACAATACTAACCTAATTGACAGAGTGAAAACTATTCCAAAACATCCCATCCTGTTTGCAATAAAGTAATACTGCAAAACAAATTGGTGAAGAATTTAACTTTTTGTCCTTAATATAAAGTGTTATATTTAGGTCAAATACAACTTATTACTGAGTACCACACTTCATATTTTCAAGCGTAGTGGTGGCAGACACTGGGAGATGAATTCCCCTTTCAGCAGGACAATAACCTAAAACACACACACTGGAATTGCTTACCTAGACAACATTAGATGTTCCTGACTGGCCGAGTTACAGTTTTGACTTAAATTGGAAATAAATCTATGGCAAGACTTGAAAATGGCTGTCTAGCAATGATCAACAAACAACTTGACAGAGCTTGAAGAATTTTTGTAATAATAATGTGCAAATATTGTACAATCCAGGTGTGTAAAGCTCTTAGAGACTTACCCAGAAAGACTCACAGCTGATAAAGGTGATTCTAACATGTATTGACTCAGGGGGTTGAATACTTATCTAATCAATATATATATTTGTGTTTTTTGAATTTTTCTTTGACAGAGTATTTTGTGTAGATCGTTGACCGAAAAATCCATTTTAATCCCAGTTTGTAACGTAAGAAAATGTGGAAATAGTTAAGGGGTGTGAATACTTTCTCTGAAGGCACCCGAAAGGTTTTATTTCATATTATGAGGCATGTCTTCGACCATAAACCTGGAGGCAATTATTTTATAAAGACTGCCTCATTAAGCCATTTCTCTCCTATTCTATTGGTTTTTCATATCAACAATAGTCATATTAGCAAACTGTATTTTACATCGTTAGATCCTCTTTCTAACAGAGATGATCTGAGATGCACTGTGTTTACAAAAGTATGTGGACACCACTTCAAAATAGTGGATTTCGGCTATTTCAGACACCTGTTGCTGATAGGTGTATCAAAATTGAGTACACAACCATGCAATCTCCATAGACAAACATTTGCAGTAGAATGGCCTTATTGAAGAGCTCAGTGACTTTCAACGTGACCACCTTTCCAACAAGTCAGTTTGTCAAATTTCTGCCCTGCTAGAGCTACCCCGGTCAACTGTAGGTGTTGTTATTGTGAAGTGGAAACGTCTAGGAGCAACAACGGCTCAGCTGCGAACTGGTAGGCCACACAAGCTCACAGAACGGAACCGCCGAGTGCTGTCGCATGTAAAAAAAATTAAAAAAAATGTCTGTCCTCGGTTGCAACAGTCCGATGGATTACTCTAGATTTGGTGGATGCTAGGAGGACGCTACCTGCCCCAATGCATAGTGCCAACTGTAAAGTTTGGTGGAGGGATAATGCTCTTGGGCTGTTTTTCATGGTTCAGGCCCCTTAGTTCCAGTGAAGGGAAATAATTACGTTCCAGCACACAATGGCATTCTAGACGATTCTGTGCTTCCAACTTTATGGCAACAGTTTGGGGAAGGCCCTTTCCTGTTTCAGCATGACAATACCCCTGTGCACAAAGCGAGGTCCACACAGAAATGGTTTGTCGAGATCGGTGTGGAAGAACTTGACTGGCCTGCACATTGCCCTGACCTAAACCCCATCGGGATGAATTGGAACGCCAACTGCGAGCCAGGCCTAATCGCCCAACATCAGTGCCTAACCTCACTAATGCTCTTGTGACTGAATGGAAGCAAGTCCACGCAGCAATGTTCAAACATCTAGTGGAAAGCCTTCCCAAAAAAGTGGAGGCTGTTATAGCAGCAAAGGGGGGGAACCAGCTCCATATTAAATGACCATGATTTTTGGAAGGAGATTTTCGATGAGCAGGTGTCCACATATTTTGGACATGTAGTGTGTATATATCAAACGGTGTTTTCTCACGAAAATGCCTTTTTTTATTTGGCAGCTTCATTACAGGAGTTGCATGTTTGGTTAAGATGAATAAACATAATCTAAATGTGATTTCTGTCATTCTGAACACCGTGGGTGAATGCACTAAATGGGTTGATGCAGCCGATGCATAATGGTCCGCTAAAATTTTCAGATGTCTTCTGACGTCATCAATTAAAACGTGTCCGGTCACTTTGCCCGGCCCCTACATTTTGCGGTTGCGCAAACAACTCTTCATGCATTTGAACCCGCGTCACAGTACTTTCGCAACCATACAACGTCCCACACGCTGTAAACAAATATAACATCTGTGAATGACATTTACCTGACGTAAATGTTTACGTCATGTCGGCATGCTGTGATCGTTTTATTATGCGTGCTCACGTTGTGTTACCAGTTCTACAGACCGTCCAGAGTTAGTTAGCCCTCTGTTTATTACCATTTCCTGTCTATATGACAGGAACACACACGTCTGTAACAGTCTGTTAGCCAAGTCTATGAACAACTACAGATAACATTAGTTGATACTCTCGATCATTTGGTCTTTACCTTTGTGTGTACACTTTTAATTTATTCATGAATATTTGGGTGAAACTAGCTAGCTAACTGAAATCACAGGCCTGCATGTCCTAGCCTCTCAATGCTTTTCCATTTTCTGTTTGAATAAAGTATTTGTTTGGATTAAAATCAGTTGTCTGTTTTATTTATGTGTTTTACGTGTGGTTGTGGTGCGCAATGATGTGTTTACATATATACTGATGTGGCAAAGCCTTTAGATGCAAACACTCCTTCAAACAAACGTGAGGACTACTTACCCGCTGCAGCGACATACAGCGACCCTGTGTGAAGAAACCAAAGCCTTTAAAAAAAAAACAAGATAACGAACATCAAGAAGAACATCAAGAGTGCAAAGAATGTGACAAATGCTTCTACTGCAAGGGGCATCTGGTGACTCACACAGGGGAGAAACTTTAGGTGCTCTGCATGTGGAAAAGGCTTCACATCAGCCTCTTCTCTAAAAAAAAATCCAGCCATTGACTTCACACTGGAGAGAAATCGTATCAGTGCCAAGAATGTGGCAAATTCTTCAGAGTCAAGCCAGACTTCAACAAGCATATAGGTTGCAGTGTGGGGGTACCAGCCAGGTTGTAGTACCAACCAGGTTGTAGTGTGAGGGTACCAACCAGGTTATAGCGTGGGGGTACCAACCAGGTTGTAGTGTGGGGTACCAACCAGGTTGTAGTGTGGGGGTACCAACCAGTTTATAGTGTGGGGGTACCAACCAGGTTGTAGTGTGGGGATACCAACCAGGTTGTAGTGTGGGGGTACCAAACAGGTTAGTGTGGGGGTACCAAACAGGTTAGTGTGGGGGTACCAACCAGGTTGTAGTGTGGGGGTACCAACCAGGTTATAGCCTGGGGGTACCAACCAGGTTATAGCCTGGGGGTACCAACCAGGTTGTAGTGTGGGGGTACCAACCAGGTTATAGTGTTGGGGTACCAGGCAGGTTTTAATCCTTGTCATATGAAGAGAAATTTGATAAAACGTATCGGCGGTCATCGGCCATTGGACATAAATATTACACAACAAGTTGGAAATCGCAAATTCAACAATGAGTGGTTTGGAAGATATCAGTGGCTAACTACATGCATTGCAAAGCAGTCACTACCAATACTATGCATGCCAGTCTTTCTAGGCTAAGAGTGGGGGAGAGTGACTACCTCATTTCTTTTTATAAGAAACACTAATGTGTTGAATCAAAAAATTGTTTGCTTAGTCAAGTTACACACAGCACTGACACACACACACACACACACACTTACCCCACCAGGGGTCTTTTCACAGTCCCCAAATCCAGAACAGATTCAAGAAAGCGTACAGTATTATATCTAGCCATTATTGCATGAAACTCCGTTGAACAGCAAACCTGGTTTAAACAAAAAAAAAAAAAAAACATAAAGCAACAACTCAGGATGTCTTTCCCCTATTGGACCTAGTTAGTTTGTGTGTGTGATATGTTGGTTACCTGTGTCTTTTTTAAATGTAGTTCTGTTGTCTATTCATGTTCTGTGTGGAACCCCAGGAAGTGGAGCTGCTGCTTTCGCAACAGCTAAATGGGGAACCTAATAAAATACCAGTGGAGAGGGTGTGCGGTCCAAGTATGGGTTTAAAGGGTGTCTTTTCCAAGCTTAAAAAAGCATAAACATTTATATGCCAAGGACCAGAAAAGGTTGAAAATATTGGCCATACTGTCAATTCGGCATGACTTCTGCCGCGTTCAAAACAACTGGAAACTCAGAAGGAAAATAAAGAAGCACTGACCGGGAACGGTCATCCAACTCGGGCCTCGTTCTAGAGCTCCGACCTGAAGATCACTGACGTCATGACTCAACCTTGTTTTTTTTCCCAGTTGTCTTGAAAGCAGCATAAATTCAGAGAATACTGGACTTTGATGACAAAGTTTGATTACAAAATTTGCCATGAAGGACCGCCGCGCCACCTTCCTGTTCAAGTGAGCACAACAGAACAAGATAAGTCCAATCTTGTCTTGTATGCTACTGCATAAATTATGTAATATGCCAGGTACATATGTATACTGTAGCTAAGAAAGTAATACTAAGTGTTGTGTAGTAAGCTGTTAGTAGCCCCTCATAACTTAGCCTACTTGACTTGGTGGTATCTGCTTATATGCCCCCTTTATTTATCCTAAGGTTCTGACTTGGTGTACAGGGAAAATACTGTAAGAATGGACAGGTTATGAATTCTGTCGCTGCACATTTTAAAAGCACTAAACAAATAGTTATATTGACTACGTCCATCCTAGCTCACTGATTAATGTCTTAGTCGAAATTACAGGTTGCCTCTTATCTGCTTGTCCCCTTAGTTTGTACATCTCAATTGTCAGTAGAAACCACGTTTGTTTAAGCAAGTCCGCCTTATCAACTATGTTTTTTTTTTAAATACAGTAAATGAGGCTGAATTAACTGTTTCGCTCCCAGACAAGGCCCCGCTGATAACCAGGTGTAGAGGTGGTAGGGATCCACTCTATGGTGCTGATAAGAAAGCTCTACTGTTGGGACAGCTTTAAGTAGGACTTAACAGTTTGTGGCCACCGTTTGTCACTGTTATAGTGAAATGAATGTATTGTTTAGTGTTGTATAGTGGCGTTGCTGGCATGAATTTAAAACACTGTTGGGGAGTTTGCCCCACCAAGATTTACATGCTAAAATCGGCACTGATGTTTGTTCATTAGTTAGTACGTCACACGTATTATCTCAGACACCACTAACCTGATCATTTAGTTACGTTACAGCCTTACTCTAAAATCTATTAAATCGTTTCCCCCTCCCTCATCAATCTACACACAATAATGACAAATCAAAAACATATTTTTTTAATAAATGTTTGCAAAAAGTGAAACATCTAATTGACATTTACATAAGTATTCAGACCCTTTTACTCAGTACTTTGTTGAAGCACCTTTGGCAGCGAGTCATCTTGGGTGTGACGCTACAAGTTTTGCAAATCAAATCAAAGTTTATTTGTCACGTGCGCCGAATACAACAGGTATAGTAGACCTTACAGTGAAATGCTGAATACAACAGGTGTAGTAGACCTTACAGTGAAATGCTGAATACAACAGGTGTAGTAGACCTCACAGTGAAATGCTTACTTACAGGCTCTAACCAATAGTGCAAAAAAAAAGGTGTGTGTGTGTAGGTAAGTAAAGAAATAAAACAGTAAAAAGACTATATACAGTAGAGAGGCTATATACAGTAGAGAGGCTATATACAGTAGAGAGGCTATATACAGTAGAGAGGCTATATACAGTAGAGAGGCTATATACAGTAGAGAGACTATATACAATAGAGAGGCTATATACAGTAGAGAGGCTATATACAGTAGAGAGACTATATACAATAGAGAGGCTATATACAGTAGAGAGGCTATATACAGTAGAGAGGCTATATACAGTAGAGAGACTATATACAATAGAGAGGCTATATACAGTAGAGAGGCTATATACAGTAGAGAGACTATATACAATAGAGAGGCTATATACAGTAGAGAGACTATATACAGTAGAGAGGCTATATACAGTAGAGAGGATATATACAATAGAGAGGCTATATACAGTAGAGAGGCTATATACAGTAGAGAGACTATATACAATAGAGAGGCTATATACAGTAGAGAGGCTATATACAGTAGAGAGACTATATACAGTAGAGAGGCTATATACAGTAGAGAGACTATATACAGTAGAGAGGCTATATACAGTAGAGAGGATATATACAATAGAGAGGCTATATACAGTAGAGAGGCTATATACAGTAGAGAGGCTATATACAGTAGAGAGACTATATACAGTAGAGAGGCTATATACAGTAGAGAGACTATATACAGTAGAGAGACTATATACAGTAGAGGCTATATACAATAGAGAGGCTATATACAGTAGAGAGGCTATATACAGTAGAGAGGCTATATACAGTAGAGAGACTATATACAGTAGAGAGGCTATATACAGTAGAGAGGCTATATACAGTAGAGAGGCTATATACAATAGAGAGGCTATATACAGTAGAGAGGCTATATACAGTAGAGAGGCTATATACAGTAGAGAGACTATATACAGTAGAGAGGCTATATACAGTAGAGAGACTACATACAGTAGAGAGGCTATATACAGTAGAGAGACTATATACAGTAGAGGCTATATACAGTAGAGAGGCTATATACAGTAGAGAGGCTATATACAGTAGAGAGACTATATACAGTAGAGAGGCTATATACAGTAGAGAGGCTATATACAGTAGAGAGGCTATATACAGTAGAGAGGCTATAAAAGTAGCGAGGCTATATACAGTAGAGGGGCTATATACAGTAGAGAGGCTATATACAGTAGAGAGGCTATATACAGTAGAGAGGCTATATACAGTAGAGGGGCTATATACAGTAGAGAGGCTATATACAGTAGAGGCTATATACAATAGAGAGGCTATATACAGTAGAGAGACTATATACAGTAGAGAGACTATATACAATAGAGAGGCTATATACAGTAGAGAGGCTATATACAGTAGAGAGGCTATATACAATAGAGAGGCTATATACAGTAGAGAGGCTATATACAGTAGAGAGGCTATATACAGTAGAGAGACTATATACAATAGAGAGGCTATATACAGTAGAGAGGCTATATACAGTAGAGAGACTATATACAATAGAGAGGCTATATACAGTAGAGAGGCTATATACAGTAGAGAGGCTATATACAGTAGAGAGGCTATATACAGTAGAGAGGCTATAAAAGTAGCGAGGCTATATACAGTAGAGGGGCTATATACAGTAGAGAGGCTATATACAGTAGAGAGGCTATATACAGTAGAGAGGCTATATACAGTAGAGGGGCTATATACAGTAGAGAGGCTATATACAGTAGAGGCTATATACAATAGAGAGGCTATATACAGTAGAGAGACTATATACAGTAGAGAGACTATATACAATAGAGAGGCTATATACAGTAGAGAGGCTATATACAGTAGAGAGGCTATATACAATAGAGAGGCTATATACAGTAGAGAGGCTATATACAGTAGAGAGGCTATATACAGTAGAGAGACTATATACAATAGAGAGGCTATATACAGTAGAGAGGCTATATACAGTAGAGAGACTATATACAATAGAGAGGCTATATACAGTAGAGAGGCTATATACAGTAGAGAGGCTATATACAGTAGAGAGGCTATATACAATAGAGAGGCTATATACAGTAGAGAGGCTATATACAGTAGAGAGTCTATATACAGTAGAGAGGCTATATACAGTAGAGAGACTATATACAATAGAGAGGCTATATACAGTAGAGAGGCTATATACAGTAGAGAGACTATATACAATAGAGAGGCTATATACAGTAGAGAGGCTATATACAGTAGAGAGGCTATATACAGTAGAGAGACTATATACAATAGAGAGGCTATATACAGTAGAGAGGCTATATACAGTAGAGAGGCTATATACAGTAGAGAGGCTATATACAGTAGAGAGGCTATATACAGTAGAGAGGCTATATACAGTAGAGAGACTATATACAGTAGAGAGGCTATATACAGTAGAGAGACTATATACAGTAGAGGCTATATACAGTAGAGAGGCTATATACAGTAGAGAGGCTATATACAGTAGCGAGGCTATATACAGTAGAGAGGCTATAAAAGTAGAGGCTATATACAGTAGAGAGGCTATATACAGTAGAGAGGCTATATACAATAGAGAGGCTATATACAGTAGAGGGGCTATATACAGTAGAGGGGCTATATACAGTAGAGGGGCTATATACAGTAGAGAGGCTATAAAAGTAGAGAGGCTATATACAGTAGAGAGGCTATAAAAGTAGAGAGGCTATATACAATAGAGGCTATATACAGTACAGGGGCTATATACAGTAGAGGGGCTATATACAGTAGAGAGGCTATATACAGTAGAGGGGCTATATACAGTAGAGGGGCTATATACAGTAGAGGGGCTATATACAGTAGAGGGGCTATATACAGTAGAGAGGCTATATACAGTAGCGAGGCTATAAAAGTAGCGAGGCTATATACAGTAGAGGGGCTATATACAGTAGAGAGGCTATATACAGTAGAGAGGCTATATACAGTAGAGAGGCTATATACAGTAGAGGGGCTATATACAGTAGAGGGGCTATATACAGTAGAGGGGCTATATACAGTAGAGAGGCTATATACAGTAGAGAGGCTATATACAGTAGAGAGGCTATATACAGTAGAGGGGCTATATACAGTAGAGGGGCTATATACAGTAGAGGGGCTATATACAGTAGAGGGGCTATATACAGTAGAGAGGCTATATACAGTAGCGAGGCTATAAAAGTAGCGAGGCTATATACAGTAGAGGGGCTATATACAGTAGAGAGGCTATATACAGTAGAGAGGCTATATACAGTAGAGAGGCTATAAAAGTAGCGGGGCTATATACAGTAGAGGGGCTATATACAGTAGAGAGGCTATATACAGTAGAGAGGCTATATACAGTAGCGGGGCTATATACAGTAGAGAGGCTATAAAAGTAGCGAGGCTATATACAGTAGAGAGGCTATAAAAGTAGCGAGGCTATATACAGACACCGGTTAGTCAGGCTGATTGAGGTAGTATGTACATGTAGGTATGGTTAAAGTGACTATGCATATATGATGAACAGAGAGTAGCAGCAGCGTAAAGAGGGGTTGGCGGGTGGTGGGACACAAGGCAGATAGCACGGTTAGCCATTTGGTTACCTGTTCAGGAGTCTTATGGCTTGGGGGTAAAAACTGTTGAGAAGTGGTGTTCTCCACATGGCCAGACTTCTAGTGGTGTTCTCCACATCGGCAGACTTCTAGTGGTGTTCTCCACATGGCCAGACTTCGAGTGGTGTTCTCCACATGGCCAGACTTCTAGTGGTGTTCTCCACATGGCCAGACTTCTAGTGGTGTTCTCCACATGGCCAGACTTCTAGTGGTGTTCTCCACATGGCCAGACTTCTAGTGGTGTTCTCCACATGGCCAGACTTCTAGTGGTGTTCTCCACATGGCCAGACTTCTAGTGGTGTTCTCCACATGGCCAGACTTCTAGTGGTGTTCTCCACATGGCCAGTATTCTAGTGGTCTTCTCTCCTTTTAATGCTCTGTTGCTCATCCTTGAAAAATGACTGAAATAGACACAATTCGACATACTGTACAAACAATTATCTAGGCTTTTTTTTTACCCAATTTTTCTCCTCAATTTCACTAAGTAGCTAATTAAAGTGTAGTCAGTGGCTCGCTAACACAGAGAAACGGGACTAAATAAATTCATGGATTGGACACGGGTCTCGGATTTCGTTAGAGATGACATGCAGGATCTTCCTGCAGGAAGTTGTAGTCTTGCTGAGGTGTTCTATGTTGCTAATTAGCGTTTCAAATTCGAGAGTAAATTGAGGCTAATATATTGATAAAACTCAACCTTCTTTGCAAGAAAATTACACGTTTTTGCCTACAGGACAACATTTGTTTGTATTGCTTTTAAATATTTTTTATACATTTTGATCTTATTAACACTTCGTTCTAGCTAGCTATTCGTCTCGGTAGCTATCAAGTAAACACACGAGATGAAATAAATACAAAATTAAACTGCTTATTTCCATAGTAATCAGTTCAGCTGTTTACAGATCATGTATCCCATCTAACCATAATGTCTCGATAGCCCAGTCTTACATGATCGTGGCTAGAAGGGGTACAGATGATGTCAGTCGAAGTGATGTCAAATGGTACCACTAAATGACCACGGTGCTCCACTAAATGACCACGGTGCTCCACCAAATGACCACGGTGCTCCACCAAATGACCTTGGTGCTCCACTAAATGACCACGGTGCTCCACTAAATGACCACGGTGCTCCACTAAATGACCACGGTGCTCCACTAAATGACCACGGTGCTCCACTAAATGACCACGGTGCTCCACCAAATGACCACGGTACTCCACTAAAGGACCACGGTGCTCCACTAAATGACCACGGTGCTCCACTAAATGACCACGGTACTTGCCTACGGAGCAGCAAGAGGAACTTCCCCTCCCTTCCTTCAGGCTCTAAATCTACACCCGAGCACTCAGTTCTACCACCTCTGGTCTCTTGGCCCTCCCACCCCTACGGGAGGGCAGTTCACTTTCATCCCAGTCAAGCTCCTCTCTTTCCTGAAGCAAGGACAGCACAGTCTCTGCCCATCTTCCAAAAACATCTGAAACCCTACCTCTTCAAAGAGTGTCTTAACCCACATCGAAGCACAGAGTTGTGGGGTTGGAAGTCTGAGTTCACAGCGAGAGTGTGATGTCACTATAGCTACTCCCTTCTAGCCATAACCAGCTGGTAGCTTCATTCCCTCTAGCCATAACCAGTTGGTAGCTACTCCCTTCTAGCCATAACCAGCTGGTGGCCACATCCCTTCTAGCCATAACCAGTTGGTAGCTACTCCTTTCTAGCCATAACCAGCTGGTAGCCACATCCCTTCTAGCCATAACCAGCTGGTAGCTACATCCCTTCTAGCCATAACCAGTTGGTAGCTACTCCTTTCTAGCCATAACCAGCTGGTAGCTACAATGTTTAAATCTCTGTAAAATGAAGTTTTAAATCTCCCGTTCCTCCCAACCTTGCTCAATACACTCACCATCTCCCAAGATGGCCGCTTAATTATAAACCTGAACCTAGGTTGAAGATAACTGGACAGGACAACCTCGTATTCCAATGCAGAAGCTTTCGAAATTAAAGAGATTCATGGAACTAGCGCCGGTCTCTTTTTAGAATTCTGCCTCATTTATGCAAAGAATTATGGGATATTAGAATCCTCTTCTTGTCCTAACCTGAATATATTCAATCTAGATTTGAATGCAAGTGGTTAAGATCTTCCTCTTATGTAATATTGCAAATATGAAGTAGCAAAATGGGGCTAGTAAATCACCTGCTGCAGTTATGTTGCATTAGTTCAGAGAATTCTGAATAGACTTCAGTGTGAATATTTGTAATTGTTTCTTGGGTGCTAGCTACTTATTTCCTTTCCTCTCTCTCCAGATCCCCAGAAGCTAAATCTCCCCGAAGAAGAGGTTTCCCTTAAGCAGCAGCATTGTGAGCAGGAGTGGAGCCCTAGTCCGGGGCAGGAGGACCCAGAGCCCACACAGATTACACAGGAACAGAAGGAACTCAAGACCAGTCAGGAGGAAGAGCAGCTTCAAAGACTTAGGTCTGCTACCACAGAGGTTGTACAATTGATATTTATTCCTCGCTGTGTGGAAAGTGACTGTGACCAGGACAGCAAGACGGACTCTCTGCCCTCCAACACAACTGAACAGACCCAATCAGCATTGGATGACGAGGACTACAGAGCATCACAACTATCCAGTCACTTTCATCCCCTCTCTACAGTAAATCCACGCTGTTCTGCAGCTCTGAGTGAAATCGTTGTAAGTATTGATGAAGACGAGGGTGAAGAACTACCGTCAAGGTCAAAGAGAACACGGGAAAATAAAAAACAAATCTCTCAAGTCTGCACTGAGGCCAAGACAACCAGTGAGCTGAAAGCACCTTTAAAGTCTCACACAAACAGGAGACCATGCAGGTGTCGTGTGTGCAGTAAATGCTTTAAGACACCGGGCCCTTTAAAAGTACATTGGAGAATTCACACAGGGGAGAAATCACACCGCTGTCCTTTTTGTTTTCGAAGATTTAAGTCATTAAACGTTCTACAACTACACCAGGAAGTTCACACAGGGGAGAAAGATAGACCACAGCAATGTCCTGTGTGCAATGAATCCTTTTTTGGCATAGCTTCTTTAAAAGAGCATCAGCGAATTCACACAGGTATCCTATATCAGTGTACAGAATCTGGCAAATCCTTCTGAGTCAAGAAAGACTTCAACAAGCATATAAGGACTACTCGCCCAGAGAGAGAACCAGTGACTCATCCAGAGAGAGAACCAGTGACTCACCCAGAGAGAGAACTAGTGACTCACCCAGAGAGAGAACCAGTGACTCATCCAGAGAGAGAACCAATGACTCACCCAGAGAGAGAACCAGTGACTCATCCAGAGAGAGAACCAGTGACTCATCCAGAGAGAGAACCAGTGACTCATCCAGAGAGAGAACCAGTGACTCCAACAGAGAGAGAACCAGTGACTCATCCAGAGAGAGAACCAGTGACTCACCCAGAGAGAGAACCAGTGACTCACCCAGAGAGAGAACCAGTGACTCACCCAGAGAGAGAACCAGTGACTCGCCCAGAGAGAGAACCAGTGACTCATCCAGAGAGAGAACCAGTGACTCATCCAGAGAGAGAACCAGTGACTCCAACAGAGAGAGAACCAGTGACTCACCCAGAGAGAGAACCAGTGACTCGCCCAGAGAGAGAACCAGTGACTCATCCAGAGAGAGAACCAGTGACTCCAACAGAGCGAGAACCAGTGACTCATCCAGAGAGAGAACCAGTGACTCGCCCAGAGAGAGAACCAGTGACTCACCCAGAGAGAGAACCAGTGACTCACCCAGAGAGAGAACCAGTGACTCGCCCAGAGAGAGAACCAGTGACTCATCCAGAGAGAGAACTACATCAGTGTTTTGTTTGTAGAAAAAGCTTCACAACATTGAGTTATTTTGTAATCCACCAGCGAATTCACACCGGAGAAAAACCGTATCTGTGCCATGTTTGCAGAAAAAGCTTCATTAGGAAGGAATACCTCATTAAGCATATGGTAAATCACACTGGAGAAAAGCCATATCTGTGCAATGTTTGCAGCAAAAGCTTCATTAGGAAGGCGTGCCTGAGAGTACATGTGGTAACTCACACAGGGGAGAAATCTCATCATTGTAACGTTTGCAGCAAAAGCTTCACTCAGAAGAAAGGCCTGAGCGTGCATATGAGGACTCACACAGGGGAGAAACCTTTCAAGTGCCCTGTATGTGAAAAATGCTTCACCTATTCAAATAAGCTAAAATGCCACCAGCAAATCCACACAGGGGAGAAACCATATACGTGCCAAGACTGCAGCAAAACCTTCACTCAGAGTGGAGGTCTGTCACGTCATATGAAGACTCACACTGGAGAGAAACCGTATAAGTGTTCCGTATGTGAAAAACGCTTCACATCGCCAACTAATCTTAAACTCCACCAGCGAATCCATACAAGAGTGAAATCATTTACGTGCCCTGCGTGTGAGGAAGGCTTTACATCGTCAAGTCTTCTAAAACGTCACCAGCAGAATCACTGTGGACAGAAGACAGAAAAAAAACCTCCAGAGGAAACCTTTCTCTGCAGTGATTGTGGCAAAAGCTTCCGTACCATGAGTTACCTGAGAGTGCACATGAGGACTCACACAGGGGAGAAATCGTACGCGTGCTCTGTATGTGAAGAAGGCTTCACGTCAGCCCCTTCTCTAAAACATCTTCAGCAAATCCACACGGGAGAGAAATCACAAGTTTGTGTCAAAAGCTTCCTTGTGAAGGGAGGCCTGACAGGACATATGACGACTCACACAGGGGAGAAAGCAAATAAGTGTACTACATGTGATAATTGCTTTATAACAGCATCTGATCTAAAAGTCCACCAGAAAATTCACGATGGAGGGAAACCATATCAGTGCAAGGAATGTGACAAATGCTTCACTCAAAGGTCAACATTAAAAAAACACATAAGGTCTCACACAGAACTGCATATGTGCCACGTGTGCAGCAAAAACTTCACCCAAAAGGGAAACCTGACACAACATATGAGGAATCACACAGGGGAGAAACTCTTTAAGTGCCCTGTATGTGAAGGAGGCTTCACGTCAGCCCCTTCTCTAAAACTCCATCAGCAAATTCACACTGGCGAGAAACCACATCAGTGTGAAGTTTGTGGCAAACGCTTCATTCAGAAGGGAAACCTGACAGGACATATGAAGACTCACACAGGGGAGAAACCCTTTACGTGTGAAGTTTGTGGCAAACGCTTCCTTCAGAGGGGAAACCTGACAATACATATGAAGATTCACACAGGGGAGAAATCTTTTAAGTGTTCTGTATGTGAAAAGCGCTTCGCAACACTACGTGATATGACACGCCACAAGATAATTCACACGGGAGAGAAACCATATCGCTGCAACGATTGTGACAAATGTTTTAATCAGAGTAGTTCCCTTAAATCACACATGAAGAATATTCACAAGAGAGAGAGAGAGAGAACACAAGTGTCCATTGTGTAAAACAGGTCCGTATGAAAATCTAAAGGTTAATTCTAACTGACACCGGTAAGAGAACATCATATCACGGCTGAAAGGAATGATTGAATGACTGAACTTGTAGAACATTGTCTATAACCCATATTGCTTATTTGTTTAGAGCGCAGTCTGAATTTGTAGGCAGCAGGTGTCCTTATTGATTAATTGTCAAATGAAACATAGAAACCCATATTTATTGATTAATGATAAAAGACAGTTGTTCAAATATCCTATCTTCACACGAAGGAAGCTTTGGTTGTTGTTAAAGGACAATGCTCATTGATCATAAAATGTTTGATTCTAAATTAATGAATGATTATCATGTTGAAGCAATTCTATTTCAATTATGTTTATTAACATGGCTATCAGAGTATAAGACAGTAGGCCCGGTATTCATAAACCTCTCATGATGAATTTCCACCTGAGACTTACTCCACACCAGTGTGTAGCCAATGTTAATGTCTATTGCTGTTTAGTTGTCTGAGGTTGCGGATCCAAAAGTAGCCACACCGTTCCGCCCCCCCCGTTCCGCCCCCATGATGTTCGGTGTTGTTTAGAATGCTGTTTGGTGTTGTTTAGAATGCTGTTTGGTGTTGTTTAGAATGCTGTTTGGTGTTGTTTAGAATGCTGTTTGGTGTTGTTTAGAATGATGTTTGGTGTTGTTTAGAATGCTGTTTGGTGTTGTTTAGAATGCTGTTTGGTGTTGTTTAGAATGCTGTTCGGTGTTGTTTTAGAATGATGTTCGGTGAGTGTATTCTAGAGCAGATGCTGGTAACAAACTGTAGCATACCACACAGTAGGTGGGGGGAGTTGTGATGGAAGATGGGGTGGGTCATTTTGTGATTAGAAAAGTGTGGTGAGTTAAATGTGTGAGCCCATGTGTGTCTGAGACCAGGAGTTGTGACAGAGAGAGTTTGCAATTTTGTGCAGATATGGGAAATACATTTTAAAATAAATTACAAATATTTTGTAATCTACACCTCCGTTAGGATGATAGATGTAATCTACACCTCCGTTAGGATGATAGATGTAATCTACAGGATGACAGATGTAATCTACTCCTCCGTTAGGATGATAGATGTAATCTACTCTGTTAGGATGATAGATGTAATCTACAGGATGACAGATGTAATCTACACCTCCATTAGGATGATAGATGTCATCTACAGGATGACAGATGTAATCTACTCCTCCGTTAGGATGATAGATGTCATCTACAGGATGACAGATGTAATCTACACCTCCATTAGGATGATAGATGTAATCTACAGGATGATAGATGTAATCTACAGGATGGCAGATGTAATCTACTCCTCCGTTAGGATGACAGATGTAATCTACACCTCCATTAGGATGACAGATGTAATCTACTCCTCCAATAGGATGATAGATGTAATCCACTCCTCCGTTAGGATGATAGATGTAATCTACTCCTCTGTTAGGATGACAGATGTAATCTACACCTCCATTAGGATGACAGATGTAATCTACTCCTCCATTAGGTTGATAGATGTAATCTACAGGATGACAGATGTAATCTACTCCTCCGTTAGGATGACAGATGTAATCTACTCCTCCATTAGGATGATAGATGTAATCTACTCCTCCATTAGGATGATAGATGTAATCTACTCCTCCATTAGGATGATAGATGTAATCTACTCCTCCGTTAGGTTGATAGATGTAATCTACTCCTCCAATAGGATGATAGATGTAATCTACTCCTCCATTAGGATGATAGATGTAATCTACTCCTCCATTAGGATGATAGATGTAATCTACTCCTCCGTTAGGTTGATAGATGTAATCTACTCCTCCAATAGGATGATAGATGTAATCTACTCCTCCATTAGGATGACAGATGTAATCTACTCCTCCAATAGGATGATAGATGTAATCTACTCCTCCGTTAGGTTGATAGATGTAATCTACTCCTCCATTAGGATGATAGATGTAATCTACAGGATGATAGATGTAATCTACAGGATGATAGATGTAATCTACTCCTCCGTTATGATGACAGATGTAATCTACTCCTCCGTTAGGTTGATAGATGTAATCTACAGGATGACAGATGTAATCTACAGGATGATAGATGTAATCTACAGGATGATAGATGTAATCTACTCCTCCGTTAGGATGACAGATGTAATCTACTCCTCCGTTAGGATGATAGATGTAATCTACTCCTCCGTTAGGATGATAGATGTAATCTACTCCTCCATTAGGTTGATAGATGTAATCTACTCCTCCGTTAGGATGATAGATGTAATCTACTCCTCCATTAGGTTGATAGATGTAATCTACTCCTCTGTTAGGATGATAGATGTAATCTACTCCTCCATTAGGTTGATAGATGTAATCTACTCCTCTGTTAGGATGATAGATGTAATCTACACCTCCATTAGGTTGATAGATGTAATCTACAGGATGACAGATGTAATCTACAGGATGATAGATGTAATCTACTCCTCTGTTAGGATGATAGATGTAATCTACTCCTCCATTAGGTTGATAGATGTAATCTACTCCTCCATTAGGATGATAGATGTAATCTACAGGATGACAGATGTAATCCACTCCTCCGTTAGGATGACAGATGTAATCTACTCCTCTGTTAGGATGATAGATGTAATCTACAGGATGACAGATGTAATCCACTCCTCCGTTAGGATGACAGATGTAATCTACTCCTCCGTTAGGATGACAGATGTAATCTACTCCTCTGTTAGGATGATAGATGTAATCTACAGGATGACAGATGTAATCTACACCTCCATTAGGATGATAGATGTAATCTACTCCTCCATTAGGATGATAGATGTAATCTACTCCTCCATTAGGATGATAGATGTAATCTACTCCTCCATTAGGATGATAGATGTAATCTACTCCTCCGTTAGGATGATAGATGTAATCTACTCCTCCGTTAGGATGATAGATGTAATCTACAGGATGACAGATGTAATCCACTCCTCCGTTAGGATGACAGATGTAATCTACTCCTCTGTTAGGATGATAGATGTAATCTACTCCTCCATTAGGATGATAGATGTAATCTACTCCTCCGTTATGATGATAGATGTAATCTACTCCTCCATTAGGATGATAGATGTAATCTACTCCTCCATTAGGATGATAGATGTAATCTACTCCTCTGTTAGGATGATAGATGTAATCTACTCCTCCATTAGGATGATAGATGTAATCTACTCCTCCGTTATGATGACAGATGTAATCTACTCCTCTGTTAGGATGACAGATGTAATCTACTCCTCCGTTATGATGATAGATGTAATCTACAGGATGATAGATGTAATCTACTCCTCCATTAGGATGACAGATGTAATCTACTCCTCCGTTAGGATGATAGATGTAATCTACAGGATGATAGATGTAATCTACTCCTCCATTAGGATGATAGATGTAATCTACTCCTCCGTTAGGATGACAGATGTAATCTACTCCTCCATTAGGATGATAGATGTAATCTACTCCTCCATTAGGATGATAGATGTAATCTACTCCTCCATTAGGATGATAGATGATAGATGTAATCTACTCCTCCATTAGGATGATAGATGTAATCTACTCCTCCATTAGGATGATAGATGTAATCTACTCCTCCGTTATGATGATAGATGTAATCTACTCCTCTGTTAGGATGATAGATGTAATCTACTCCTCCATTAGGATGATAGATGTAATCTACTCCTCCGTTATGATGATAGATGTAATCTACAGGATGATAGATGTAATCTACTCCTCCACTAGGATGACAGATGTAATCTACTCCTCCATTAGGATGATAGATGTAATCTACACCTCCATTAGGATGATAGATGTAATCTACACCTCCATTAGGATGATAGATGTAATCTACTCCTCCATTAGGATGATAGATGTAATCTACTCCTCCGTTAGGATGATAGATGTAATCTACTCCTCCATTAGGATGATAGATGTAATCTACTCCTCCATTAGGATGATAGATGTAATCTACTCCTCCGTTAGGATGATAGATGTAATCTACTCCTCCATTAGGATGATAGATGTAATCCACTCCTCCGTTAGGATGATAGATGTAATCTACACCTCCATTAGGATGATAGATGTAATCTACACCTCCATTAGGATGATAGATGTAATCTACTCCTCCATTAGGATGATAGATGTAATCTACTCCTCCGTTAGGATGATAGATGTAATCTACTCCTCCATTAGGATGATAGATGTAATCTACTCCTCCATTAGGATGATAGATGTAATCTACTCCTCCGTTAGGATGATAGATGTAATCTACTCCTCCATTAGGATGATAGATGTAATCCACTCCTCCGTTAGGATGATAGATGTAATCTACTCCTCCATTAGGATGATAGATGTAATCTACTCCTCCGTTAGGATGATAGATGTAATCTACTCCTCCATTAGGATGACAGATGTAATCTACTCCTCTGTTAGGATGACAGATGTAATCTACAGGATGACAGATGTAATCTACTCCTCCGTTAGGATGACAGATGTAATCTACACCTCCGTTATGATGACAGATGTAATCTACTCCTCCGTTATGATGATAGATCTAATCTACAGGATGACAGATGTAATCTACTCCTCCGTTAGGATGACAGATGTAATCCACTCCTCTGTTATGATGACAGATGTAATCTACTCCTCTGTTAGGATGATAGATGTAATCCACTCCTCCGTTAGGATGATAGATGTAATCCACTCCTCCGTTAGGATGATAGATGTAATCTACTCCTCCGTTAGGATGATAGATGTAATCTACTCCTCCATTAGGATGATAGATGTAATCTACAGGATGATAGATGTAATCTACAGGATGACAGATGTAATCTACAGGATGACAGATGTAATCTACTCCTCTGTTAGGATGATAGATGTAATCTACTCCTCCGTTAGGATGATAGATGTAATCTACAGGATGATAGATGTAATCTACAGGATGACAGATGTAATCTACTCCTCTGTTAGGATGATAGATGTAATCTACTCCTCCGTTAGGATGATAGATGTAATCTACTCCTCCATTAGGATGATAGATGTAATCTACTCCTCCATTAGGATGATAGATGTAATCTACAGGATGATAGATGTAATCTACTCCTCCATTAGGATGATAGATGTAATCTACTCCTCCAATAGGATGATAGATGTAATCTACTCCTCTGTTAGGATGATAGATGTAATCTACTCCTCTGTTAGGATGATAGATGTAATCTACTCCTCCATTAGGATGATAGATGTAATCTACTCCTCTGTTAGGATGATAGATGTAATCTACTCCTCCGTTAGGATGATAGATGTAATCTACTCCTCCATTAGGATGATAGATGTAATCTACTCCTCCGTTATGATGACAGATGTAATCTACTCCTCCATTAGGATGATAGATGTAATCTACTCCTCCATTAGGTTGATAGATGTAATCTACAGGATGACAGATGTAATCTACTCCTCCGTTAGGATGACAGATGTAATCTACTCCTCCATTAGGATGATAGATGTAATCTACTCCTCCGTTAGGATGATAGATGTAATCTACTCCTCCGTTAGGATGATAGATGTAATCTACTCCTCCATTAGGATGATAGATGTAATCTACTCCTCTGTTAGGATGATAGATGTAATCTACTCCTCCATTAGGATGATAGATGTAATCTACTCCTCTGTTAGGATGATAGATGTAATCTACTCCTCCGTTAGGATGATAGATGTAATCTACTCCTCCATTAGGATGATAGATGTAATCTACTCCTCCGTTATGATGACAGATGTAATCTACTCCTCCATTAGGATGATAGATGTAATCTACTCCTCCGTTAGGATGATAGATGATAGATGTAATCTACTCCTCCGTTAGGATGATAGATGTAATCTACTCCTCTGTTAGGATGATAGATGTAATCCACTCCTCCGTTAGGATGATAGATGTAATCCACTCCTCCGTTAGGATGATAGATGTAATCCACTCCTCCGTTAGGATGACAGATGTAATCCACTCCTCCGTTAGATGTAATCTACTCCTCCATTAGGATGATAGCTTTAATCTACAGGATGATAGATGTAATCTACTCCTCCATAATCATAACATTCTAGTACACAGTCAAATACTGAAGACCGGGATTAAACACATTGCACACACATTATTTTGTAAACTTCAAGGAGTTCACACTCCAGGCCATGGTTGACCAGGTTGAAGTTCTGGCCCTAGGCCTTGATTTGTTTTCAGTGTGGTGGAGTTGATCAGCTCTTCGAGGTAACCCAAAGTGGCAGGAAACCTGTATATCCTCAACACGGTTGATAAGGATTTTGTACAAAGCTTATTTATCTGTTTACCCATACAGTATCCCAGTGAAACTTAAGTCATACACAGTGCAAAGTGTGTGTTTGTATGAGTTAGTGCCTGTGAAGAACTGTGTGTGATAATTGGCACTTTAGGAAGTTGAGTAGAACTACCCTGTGACATTAACTACATTTTAGTGGTTGTTTTGGCATGTCTGTAAATCTATTGTCACAGCAAATCTTACGAACAGATACAAACGTGTACTTGTCTAGAATGTTACTAGCTCTGTAGGTATGAAAACATTAGATTTTTTTTTAAACGAGGGCTAGATTAAAATCCGGAAGATCATCTTTGTAGCGTGTTTGACATGTAAACGGAATTTCTGATTGACCGTGAATGATGTCTCCACGAATGCAGGAACATTGCCTTTTTAAAATGTCAACCTCGCTATAACGTGGACCTTCCAGCGCTCCCGGATTGAATCTAGGCGATAGCCTTTAAAATCTGTGTCATGTAAATTCCATCCACATCCATTCAGAGCTTATATGACCCTTCATACACCCCAAAAGCATAGATTAATTTGCTTTAAAAATGATATATATAACCTACATCTTCTTTCTGTGCCCAAAAGCTAAAGGAAGAACACATTCCACGTTGCGAAAAGGTTTTTCCCTGAGCAGGGACTATAGGAGAGATTTGTAGGGACTGGCAGACTTCTGAGGGGTTGGGAAGGGTATCCCGAGGGGCGGGGAAGAGTTGTTTTTGGGATGGATTGCTTGGGGTTGCTTGGGGGGAGAAGCTGGGGTGGGGGCTGGCTAACTGGTTTCTGAGGGGTTGAGGTGGGTGCTGGCAGGGTTCTGTATGCCTAGGATAACAAAGAGGTAAACATAAATGTAGGTAAACAAGTAGGTAAATCACATTACTAGTTTTAAAAATATACAGTACCAGTCAAAAGTTTGTACACACCTACTCATTCAAGGATTTTTCCTATTTTATTGTATATACATAGTAGGATAATACTGAAATAACACAAATGGAATCATGTAGTAACCAAAAAAAAGTTTAAAATAAATCAAAATAAATTTGAGATTCTTCAAAGTAGCCACCCTTTGCCTTGATGACAGCTTTGCACACTCTTGGCATTCTCTCAACCAGCTTCATGAGGTAGTCACCTGGAATGCATTTCAATGAACAGGTTTGCCTTCTTAAAAGTTAATTTATGGAACTTATTTCCTTTTATTATACACCAGCCCGAGAGGCTCCTATTTACATTGACAAGCATACGAGGAACCTTTTAATTATACACCAACCTGCGATTGTGTTAATAAGATGAACATATATCTATCAGCCAGCTAAGATACAGCTTGCTATATTAGCTCATTGCCCCAGAGAAAATAGCTAGGTAAGCAGTTAGTACAAATAGTAGTTGTACTTGCTATAACATGTAACATTTGCTAGTTAGATGATTCAAAACATTAGCCAACTAGCTAAACAGCCAGCAAAGATGCAGCTAGCTAGCTAAGATATAGCGTGCTATTTTAGCTCATTGTTCCAGAGAAAATAGCTAGCTAAGCAGTTAGTTAAGGTAGTAGCTGTACTTGCTGCATTATGTAGTTAGATAAAAAAAAAAAAAAGCATTAGCTAAATGGCCAGCCAATCCACAAGCAAGCTAAGTTAGCTCTTTTGAAAAGATAACTAACCAGCAAAGTAGTTAAACTCATTTATAGAGTGCCTTAAGAAAGTACACCCATGTGGCGCAGTGGTTTAAGGCACTACATCTCAGTGCTAGAGGCGTCACTACAGACCCTGGTTCGATTCCACAACTTGCAGTGATTGGGAGTCCCATAGGGCGGCGCACAATTGGCCCAGCGTCGTTAGGGTTTGGCCGGGGTAGGCCGTCGTTGTAAATAAAATATAAAAAAGTATTCATACCACTTGACTTATTCCACATTTTGTGGTGTTACAGCCTGAATTCAAAATGGATAAAATAGATTGTAGAAAACTTTTGAAAAATGAAATACAGAAATATCTAATTTACATAAGTATTCACACCCTTGAGTCAATACTTTGTAGAAGCACCTTTCACAGCGATTAGAGCTGTGAGTCTTTTTGGGTAAGTCTCTAAGAGCTTTCCACACCTGGATTGCGCAACATTTCCCCATTATTATTTTCAAAATTCTTCAAGTTGGTTGTTGATCATTGCCAGACAAACATATACTACTGTAACTCAGCCACTCAGGAAATGTCACTCTTCTTGGTAAGCAATGCCAGTTTAGATTTGTCCTTGGGTTTAGGTTATTGTCCTGCTGAAGGGTGGATTCATCTCCCAGTGTCTGGTGGAAAGCAGACTGAACCAGGTTTTCCTCTCGGATTTTGCCTGTGCCTAGCGCCATTCCATACATTTTTGATCCTGAAAAACTCCCCAGTCCTTAATAACTTCAAGCATACCCATAACATAATGCAGCCACCACTAGGCTTAAACAAATGGAGAGTGGTACTCAGTAATGTGTTGTATTGGATTTGACCCAAACATAACACTTTGTATTCAAGACAAAAAGTTAATTGCATTGCCACAGTATTACTTTAGTGCCTTGTTGCGAACAGGATGCATGTTTTGGAATATTTTTATTCTGTACAGGCCTACTTCTTTTCACTCTATCAATTTGGTTAGTATTGTTGAGTAACTACAATGTTGATCCATCCCCAGTTTCCTCCTATCACAGCCATTCAACTCTTTAACTGGTTTAAAGTCACCATTGGTCTCATGGTGAAATTCCTGAGCGGTTTCTTTCCTCTCCGGCAACTGAGTTAGGAAGGACGCCTGTATCTTTGTAGTGACTGGGTGTATTGATACACCATCCAAAGTGTAATTAATTACTTCACCATGCTCAAAGGGATATTCAATGTCTGCTTTTTTTACCCATCTACCAATAGGTGCCCTTCTTTGTGAGGCATTGGAAAACCTCCCTGGTCTTTGTGGTTGAATCTGTGTTTGAAATTCACTAGTCGACTGAGGGAAGTTACATATAATTGTATGTGTGGGGTACAGAGATGAGGTAATCATTAAACATTCATGTCTAACACTATTTTTGCACACAGTGAATCCATGCAACTTATTATTTGACTTGTTAAGCACATTTGTTCTCCTGAACTTATTCAGGTTTGCCTTAAAATAATTATCTCTTAAGGATACGCCCCTTTTCCCCCCATTTTCGCCTACAATGATATACCCAAATCTAACTGCCTGTAGCTCAGGCCCTGAAGCAAGGACATGCATATTATTGGTACCATTTGAAAGGAAGCACTTTGAAGTTTGTGGAAATGTGAAAGGAATGTGGGAGAATATAACACGTTAGATCTGGTAAAAGATAAATCCCCCCCAAAAAATGTTTTTTTTTGTACCATCTTTGAAATGCAGGAGAAAGGACATAATGTATTATTCCAGCCCAGGTGCAATTTAGATGTTGGCCACACTGGCAGCAGTGTATGTGCAACGTTTTAGACTGATCCAATGAACCATTGTATTTCTGTTCCAAATGTTGTATCAAGACTGCCCAAATGTGCCTAATTTGTTTATGAATAACTTTTCATGTTCAAAATTGTGCACTCTCCTCAAACAATAGCATGGTATTCTTTCACTGTAAATTGAACAGTGCAGTTAGATTAACAAGAGTTTAAGCTTTCTGCCAATATCAGATATGTCTATGTCTTGGGATATGTTCTTGTTACTTACAACCTCATGCTAATCGCATTAGCCTACGTTAGCGCAACCGTCCCCAAATAGGTTTTTAACAAAGGGGTGGAATACTTGTCTCTAGACATTTCACCTTTTCATTAATTTTTAAAAACATAATTCCACTTCGACATTATGGGTTATTGTGTGTGATACAATCTCAATTTAATCCATTTTAAATTCAGGCTGTAACACAACAAAATGTGGAAAAAGTCAAGGGGTGTGAATACTTTCTGAGGGCCATGCATGTCAGACTGTATAATTTGGAAATAGTCTTGTCATTTTAGTGTTTTATATATTAGCCAGTATAATAAAAACATGTTATTGCCATTTTGTGTAAAAAAATTTTTTGCTTACCTTAGTGATGTGCTAACATTAGCTAGATATGTATAACTAATCCAAGATACATCCTGTCATTTCCAATGGTAGCAAATGAACCATAGTGGGAAGAACAGGCAAGGAGGTGGGGAGAGCAAAGCAAGATTATATTGGCGCGTTCTAGAATGTATTTGGATATTTCCATAATGGAACTTCTACTCTGTTAAATGCCCTCGTGCAATAACTTAATTCGCCTTTACACTCCTAAACAACAAGATGGCGTAGCAGTAAGTCGTCCTGTCGTGTCCCTTGTATATATTGTTTCTTTTTCGTTTTTTTTTACATACTTTTCATACTTTTCTAAGCATATCTCTTTAAAAACATTTTGCTAAACCTAAGCTTCCAATACTCTCCTGCAACCCGCCTACCTCATGCCTTTTGCACACATTGTATATAGACTCCCCCTTTGTTTTCTACTGTGTTATTGACTTGTTAATTGTTTACTCCATGTGTAACTCTGTGTTGTCTGCTCATACTGCTATGCTTTATCTTGGCCAGGTCGCAGTTGCAAATGAGAACTTGTTCTCAACTAGCTTACCTGGTTAAATAAAGGTGTTCTCAACTAGCCTACCTGGTTAAATAAAGGTGAAATAAAAAAATAAAATAAAAAAAAAACAACGCAATTTTTTAAAAACTTTAGCAATGGGTAAAGTCTACAAAACTTAGTTTTCGTAACAGATTATAGTTTATGGGAAGAGTACTGTTTTGAGATCAAATGTTTCATAGGCCAAAATCCACCGCGCTCCATCTTGTCCCACTGCCGGCCACTGGGCTTCTTCTCATCACCATATTTGGTAGTGAGAGGAAAATGCCAAACGGATGCTTCAGATTTATACGTCCGGTGAAACATCTGACTCATTGTTCTGTGTCACTACTGTGGGAATTAGTTATTCTTCCGCAAGTGCACGTTTGCTATTTGATTGTCTGATGAGGAAGAATGAACGGAGTTGCTTAAACAGGCATTAGCTCCTCCTAGGCAACCTACAAGTCACAATGGGGTCTTTTTTGAACAATTTTGCTTAACCATACCTGTATGAAATATAGTTATAGTAGTCCCCAAAATGTCTTCAAATGTTCATAGTTATGTATACTGAACAAAAATATAAACGCAACAATTAACGATTTTGGTCATTTTGTCAACAAGGCAGCAGGGCCCCCTAGCAGCAGGCGACCGTTGCCTGGAGCCGGACCTGCTGCCTTGTTGACAAAATGACCAAGAGGCACAGATTACTTTTTGAGTTGTGAAGGGGCACTCCTGCTCCTCCCTCCCCGCTTTCGCCCGAAGACGTAACGGGCCTTTGCCCGGGGCCTCGTCACTCAGCATAATCGAATTCACCCAATACTCCAACCCGGAAGTGAATTTACCTTGGTCCTCGGAAGAAGACATTTGAGTGAGAAATAAGTAACGCAGAAACGTGATGGTTTGAAGCCGAAGGGCGTCTATAAATTGTAGTATTATTCATTGTGTTTTTATCAAAATGTCCAAACTACAGCTGTTGAATGTGTTTATCACCGAGCGTTTAACAACAGCAGCAGTGGAGATATTTGGTTCAGCAGAAAAGACATTAGCAGAGTACCAGGAGCGACTGACAACAGCGGCGGTGGAGATATTTGTTGTGGTGGAAAAGACGATCGCAGAGGTTCAGGGAGAGAACGACCGTCTACGAGGGCTTCTTCTGGGTCATTTAGGTGCAGGTTTGTTACTGATGTAACATTTGTTTTCTGAATCACACTAGTTAGTGGCCAGCCCAATCTATACCACTGCCATCATGTGCCCACTAGGGTCGCGTATGACCTAACGTTTTGGAACAAACATGCCTCTGAGATAAAGAATAAGATTACTTTCTGCAAATGAACGAGACCCAGGTATTAAGTATCAGAATGTGGGATATTTAGCCAATATTTATCGTTACATGTCGAAGAGCCGATGATGATAATGTAAGATTTCACCCAAATAAGTTACATCGCGCTTTAATTGCCGTACAGAACCGTGTACGTCAGTGGTCATCAACCTTTTCTGAATAAAAAAAACTTGTGCAACATTAACCAATTAAAAACTGTTCTGTAGCAATGAGGTTTGTGCAGTAGGTTATAGGTCCAAAATATTATCACTGCATATTGGCTATAATTGAATTTCCCTGCCAATGTTGTTAATCTCAGACCATTTTGAAATTATATATTTTTTTTAATAAAAAAAAAAGCTAACAGTCGTTTAGTCGTGATTTAAAAAAAAATATTATTTTTTTTAGGTTTCACGGCGCAAAATATAACGGGATTCACTTGTCCTTAAACATTAAGCATAAGTAGTTTATTTAACTAGGCAAGTCAGTTAATTAAGAACAAATTCTTATTTTCAATGACAGTGGGTTAACTGCCTGTTCAGGGGCAGAACAACAGATTTGTACCTTGTCAGCTCGGGGGTTTGAACTTGCAACCTTCCGGTTACTAGTCCAACGCTCTAACCACTAGGCTACCTACCGCCCCTACGGTGGTCGACCAGTCAATCGCACGATTGGTGACCACTGGTGTACATGAACAGAACCATTGGACATGTCTCAATCTAATGAATCTGCAGGTGATCAGGGGTTGCACTAGAGTTGTATTTGTGAGACAAGGATGGATCTTTTTTGCGCAGTGGCTACCAAACTTTTTTATAGTCCCATACCCCTTCAAACATTCAACCTCCAGCTGCGTTCCCCCTCTAGCACCAGGGTCAGAGTGCTCTCAAATGTTGTTTTTTTGCCCTCATTGTAAGCCTGCCACAGACATACTATACGATACATTTATGAAACATAAGAGTGAGTTTTGTCACAATCCGGTTTCGTGGAAAGTAACAAAGAGCTCTTATAGGACCAGTGTTACGGGTTTCTTCTATCTCCTCCTCTGAAGAGGATCGGACCAAAATGCGGCGTAGTTCATGTTCTTTAACGAAGAAAAAAACTCAAACAATATACAAAACAATCACCGTGAAAAACCGAAACAGCCAATCAGGTGCAAACTAACACAGAGACAGGAACAATCACCCACCAAACACTCAAAGAATATGGCTGCCTAAATATGGTTCCCAATCAGAGACAACGATAAACACCTGCCTCTGATTGAGAACCACTCTAGGCAACCATAGACTTTTCTAGATAACCCCACTATACCACAATCCCATAACCTACAAAAACCCCAAGACAAAACACACCACATAAATCACCCATGTCACACCCTGGCCTAACCAACATAATAAAGAAAACACAGAATACTAAGACCAGGGCGTGGCACAAATAATAATATAATAATAATCAATAATTTTGCTCTTTGTTTAACCATCTTACATATAAAACCTTATTTGTTCATCAAAAATTGTGAATAACTCACCACAGGTTAATGAGAAGGGTGTGTTTGAAAGGATGCACATAACTCTGCAATGTTGGGTTGTATTGGAGAGAGTCTCTGTATTAAATAATATTCCACACAGTCTGTGCCTGTATTTAGTTTTCATGCTAGTGAGGGCTGAGAATCCACTCTCACATAGGTATGTGGTTGCAAAGGGCATCAGTGTCTTAACAGCGCAATTTGCCAAGGCAGGATACTCTGAGCGCAGCCCGATCCAGAAATCTGGCAGTGGCTTCTGATTAAATTCTATTTTCACAGAGCTGCTTGTTGCAATTTCGATGAGGCTCTCTTGTTCAGATATCAGTAAGTGGACTGGAGGCAGGGCATGAAAGGGATAACGAATCCAGTTGTTAGTTAAGAAGTTGTCTGTTTTGGGAAAGTTCCTGCGTAATTGCGCACCCAGCTCACTCAGATGCTTCGCTTTATCACATTTGACATCGTCCGTAAGCTTGTTCATTTGCTCACAAAAAAAATCATACAATGATGGAAAGACCTGTGTGTTGTCCTTGTTAATGCAGACAGATATGAGCTCCAACTTGTTAGTCATAGCCTCCAGCCTGGATTCAGATCATTCAGGTGAGAGAAAACATCACCCAGAAAGGCCAGTCGTGTGTGAAACTCGTCATTGAGCAAGCGATCAGACAAGTGAAAAATTATGGTCAGTAAATAACTTTAAACTCATCTCTCAATTAAAAAAAAAAAACGTGTCAATACTTTACCCCTTCCCTTGTATGTTGTAAAAACATTACATGGTCGCTTCCCATATCATTACATAATGCAGAAAATACATGAGAGTTCAGGGACCTTGCTTTAATAAAGTTCACAATTTTCACAGTAGTGTCCAAAATGTATTTCAGGCTGTCAGACATTCCCTTGGCAGCAAGAGTTTACCCAAGTGGTGTCGGTTGCTTTTACGCATGTTGCCACTCCACTATGTCTCCCTGTCATGGCTTTTGCACCATCAGTACAGATACCAACACATCTTGACCACCGAAGTCCATCTGATGTCACAAAGTTGTCCAGTACTTAAAAAATATCCTCTCATGTTGTCCTGGTTTTCAGTGGTTTGCAGAAGAGGATATCTTCCTTAATTGACCCCTCATAAACGTAACGGACATATACCAGGAGCTGTGCCAGGCCCGCCATGTCTGTTGACTCATCCAGCTGTAACAGACATATACCAGGAGCTGTGCCAGGCCTGCCACACCTGTTGACTCATCCAGCTGTAACAGACATATCCCAGGAGCTGTGCCAGGCCCACCACGTCTGTTGACTCATCCAGCTGTAAATCATATAATTCACTGGCTTGTATGCGAAGCAGTAATTGTTTCAAAACATCTCCTGCCGTGTCACTGATGCATCGTGAAACAGTGTTGTTTGATGAAGACATTGTCTGTATAGTTTATTTTGTCCTTTTCCCCCAGCATTGTCCCAGTCATATCCACTGAAGCAGGAAGAATTAAATCCTCCACAATAGTATGGGGCTTGCCTGTTCTAGCTACTCGGTACCTCACCAAATAAGACGCGTCTAGCCCCTTCTTATTAATGGTATCTGTTGCTTTTAATTCTCGCTCAAAAAACTCCCGTGGCTTATTTTTCAAACAGAATGAGCAGCAGCTACATTAGTGGAATTCCCGTGAGAGAGTAAGGGTTAATGTGATTGGATGAGTAAGGGTTAATGTGATTGGATGAGTAAGGGTTAATGTGATTGGATGTTAATCATTTGACTAGGCTACCTGTATTTGACATTGTATTGTTATTTCGCTGAACACTAGATGGTTACATTTTTGGCAGTGAAACGAGGCTACTCAGGTGAGGGGTAAAAAACCTCACCCAAATGTATTGCCCCGTTGGAAAATATAAATGGACTGTTTGAAAATGTGAATATAAAAATAAATAAAAACATTTGATTTAAAAAAAAGTCACATTTTTATTTGGTGTACCCCTGACAGCGTTGCGCGTACCCCTTGGGAATACCAATTTGAGATGTGGTTCTGCATATGACCACTAGGGGGCAATGCAGTTCAATATACCGCAGTCCTGGTTAACTACCACTAGTTACCACAAAAAGTCATAAAGCCTCCCTATTTCTAAAATGTATCTTCTTAAAATGTGATTTTAAACCTAATCATAGCTCACGCTTTGTACCTGCACTTGCAGAGGAATCATTTTCTCCATCGGGGCTGTCTTGGTTTTTCGACATGGCATCTTGTAGTCTGGTTCTAGATATACCATTAGGGTATTGAAGCCTCCATTCTCTACCATCCTTCATCGTCTACCATCCTTCATCCTCTACCATCCATCTTTCATCCTCTACCATCCATCTTTCATCCTCTACCATCCATCCTTCATCCTCTACCATCCTTCATCCTCTACCATCCATCCTTCATCCTCTACCATCCATCCTTCATCCTCTACCATCCATCCTTCATCCTCTACCATCCATCCTTCATCCTCTACCATCCATCCTTCATCCTCTACCATCCATCCTTCATCCTCTACCATCCATCCTTCATCCTCTACCATCCATCCTTCATCCTCTACCATCCATCCTTCATCCTCTACCATCCACCCTTCATCCTCTACCATCCATCCTTCATCCTCTACCATCCATCCTTCCACCTCTACCATCCATCCTTCATCCTCTACCATTTCATCCTCTACCATCCATCCTTCATCCTCTACCATCCATCCTTCATCCTCTACCATCTATCATCCTCTACCATCCATCCTTCATCCTCTACCATCCATCCTTCATGCTCTACCATCCATCCTTCATGCTCTACCATCCATCCTTCATCCTCTACCATCCATCCTTCATCCTCTACCATCCATCCTTCATCCTCTACCATCCATCCTTCATCCTCTACCATCCATCCTTCATCCTCTACCATCCATCATTCATCCTCTACCATCCATCCTTCATCCTCTACCATCCATCCTTCATCCTCTACCATCCATCCTTCATCCTCTACCATCCTTCATCCTCTACCATCCATCCTTCATCCTCTACCATCCATCCTTCATCCTCTACCATCCATCATTCATCCTCTACCATCCATCCTTCATCCTCTACCATCCATCCTTCATCCTCTACCATCCTTCATCCTCTACCATCCTTCATCCTCTACCATCCATCCTTCATCCTCTACCATCCATCCTTCATCCTCTACCATCCATCCTTCATCCTCTACCATCCATCCTTCATCCTCTACCATCCTTCATCCTCTACCATCCATCCTTCATCCTCTACCATCCATCATCCTCTACCATCCATCAGACAAGCCTGCATCACAACTGTTCATTTGCACAATTTCTCTCATTCAGTGTTTCTTGTAAATGCCATCCAGTAGCTACTAGCTATGCTTGTATAACTTTGAGCCTTATTTGCCTGTCTTTGCAATTAGTTTATATTCGTTTTCGCATGTTAGCATTCTGCTAACAGCATCTGTGATTTCGCTATTAGTTTGTGCTAATTTTGTTAGCATACTGTTAATAGATGCCAAATGTTCTTTTTAATTTCATTTACTTTTAAAACTCTGACAATATTTCATTACATTTTTCTTTTTCAATGTCAATTTTCATATTGTTAAGTTAGTGTACCCAGCTATCTAAACTTGTAGTAATCATGGTAGAATTATCAATGGGGGGGCACCATTGATTTTTGTTGGTCTCTCTCACTCAGATATCATATTAAAAACTGGGAAGAATTGCAGGAAATTAGCTGTTAAACTTCAACATAAATATGTGCCACATGGCAAAATGTTTAGAATTGCAGGAAATGAACTCTGATACACCTTTTCAAACCAACACATTTTCCCCCCCACTAACTGCAGCATCCTGATACGTTTTTGCTGACTTTTCTTGAAATATGAAAGGTGTTGCCGGCAACAAGCCCTCCACTTTTATTTTCGCCAACTCTTAATAATTCCATTTTTTTTCTCGCTCTGTCAAGATGTCTGCTTTCACAGCGCCTCAGAATGGGACTTGACTGAGTTTATAAAATAAATTATACCCTATAATATCATCAATCAATCAAATGTATTTATAAAGCCCTTTTTTACATGTCACAAAGTGCTGTACAGAAACCCAGCCTAAAACCCCAAACAGCAAGCAATGCAGGTGTAGAAGCATGGTGAAAGGCCAAAACCTAGGAAGAAACCTAGAGAGGAACCAGGCTATGAGGGGTGGCCAGTCCTCTTCTGGCTGTGCCAGGTGGAGATTATAACAGAACATGGCCAAGATGTTCAAATGTTCATAGATGACCAGCAGGGTCAAATAATAATAATCACAGTGGTTGTAGAGGGTGCAACAGGTCAGCACCTCAGGAGTAAATGTCAGTTGGCTTTTCATAGCCGATCATTAAGAGTTGGAGACAGCAGGTGCGGTGAGCGTACTTAAATTCACACAGTTCACCAGATATAACAGACTGACACAAACTATTTCAGCATAAATACTGGAGGCTGAGACAGGAGGGGTCGGGAGACACTGGCCCCATCCGACGATACCCCCGGACAGGGTCAAACAGGCAGGGTGTAACCCCACCCACTTTGCCAAAGCACAGCCCCCACACCACTAGATGGATATCTTCAACCACCAACCTACTACCCTGAGACAAGGCAGAGTATAGCCCACAAAGATCTCCCCCACGGCACGAACCCAAACCTGGACAGGAAGATCACGTCAGTGACTCAATCCACTCAAGTGACGCACACCTCCTAGGGGACGGCATGTAAGGGCACCAGTAAGCAAGTTACTCAGCCCCTGTAATAGGGTTAGAGGCAGAGAATCGCAGTGGAGAGAGGGGAACCGGGCAGGCAGAGACAGCAAGGGCGGTTCGTCGCTCCAATCATAGGACCTACTGAAGAGATGAGACTTAAAGGTTGAGACCGAGTTTGCGTCTCTCACATGGGTAGGCAGACCATTCCATAAAAATGTAGCTCTATAGGAGAAAGCCCTGCCTCCAGCTGTTTGCTTAGAAATTCTAGGGACAATTAGGAGGCCTGCGTCTTGTGACCGTAGCGTACGTGTAGGTATGTACGGCAGGACCAAATCAGAGAGATAGGTAGGAGCAAGCCCACGTAATGCTTTGTAGGTTAGCAGTAAAACCTTGAAATCAGCCCTTGCTTTGACAGGAAGCCAGTGTAGGGAGGCTAGCACTGGAGTAATATGATCACATTTTTTGGTTCTAGTCAAGATTCTAGCAGCCGTGTTTAGCACTAACAGAAGTTTATTTAGTGCTTTATCCGGGAAGCCGGAAAGTAGAGCATTGCAGTCGTCTAATCTAGAAGTGACAAAAGCATGGACAAATTTTTCTCAATTTTTGGACAGAAATTTTCTGATTTTTGTAGTGTTACGGAGATTGGGGAAAAAAAGCTGTCCTTGAAATATTCTTGATATGTTCGTCAAAAGAGAGGTCAGGGTCCAGAGTAACGCCGAGGTCCTTCAGTTTTATTTGAGATGACTGAACAACCAAAGGTTAATTGTCAGATCCAACAGAAGATCTCTTTGTTTCATGGGACCTAGAACTAGCATCTCTGTTTTGTCCGAGTTTAAAAGTAAAACATTTGCTGCCATCCACTTCCTTACGTCTGAAACACAGGCTTCCAGGGAGGGCAATTTTGGGGCTTCACCATGTTTCAATGAAATGTACAGTTGTGTGTCGTCCGCATAGCAGTGATTGTTAACATTATGTTTCCGAATGACATCACCAAGAGGTAAAATATATAGTGAAAACAATAGTGGTCCTAAAATAGAACCTTGAGGAACACCGAAATTTGTCAGAAGACAAACCATCCACAGAGACAAACTGATATCTTTCCCATGGATAAGATCTAAAACAGGCCAGAATTTGTCTGTGTAGACAAAAGAATGTGGTGATCGATGGTATCAAAAGCAGCACTAAGGTCTAGGACCACGAGGACAGATGCAGAGCCTTGGTCTGACACCCTTTAAAGGTCATTTACCACCTTAACGAGTGCAGTCTCAGTGCTATGATGGGGTCTAAAACCAGACTGAAGTGTTTTGTATACATTGTCTTCAGGAAGGCAGTGAGTTGCTGTGCAACAGCTTTTTCTAAACATTTATAGCCAGGGGTAGGGCATTTTGTCTTATGCAGAATTATGGGATATTAGAATCCTCTAGACCTGAATGCAGGTGGTTAAGAACTTCCTCTTATGTAATATTGCAAATATGAAGTAGCAAAATGGGGCTAGTAAATCACCTGCTGCAGTTATGTTGCATTAGTTCAGATAATTCTGAATAGACTTCAGTGTGAATATTTGTAATTGTTTCTTGGGTGCTAGCTACTTATTTCCTTTCCTCTCTCTCCAGATCCCCAGCAGCTAAATCTCCCCGAAGAGGAGGTTTCCCCTAAGCAGCAGCATTGTGAGCATGAGTGGAGCCCCAGTCCGGGGCAGGAGGACCCAGAGCCCACACAGATTACAGAGGAACAGAAGGAACTCAAGACCAGTCAGGAGGAAGAGCAGCTTCAAAGACTTAGGTCTGCTACCACAGAGGTTGTACAATTGATATTTATTCCTCCCTGTGTGGAAAGTGACTGTGACCAGGACAGCAAGACGGACTCTCTACCCTCCAACACAACTGAACAGACCCAATCAGCATTGGATGACGAGGACTACAGAGCATCACAACTATCCAGTCACTTTCATCCCCTCTCTACAGTAAATCCACACTGTTCTGCAGCTCTGAGTGAAATCATTGTAAGTATTGATGAAGACGAGGGTGAAGAACTACCGTCAAGGTCAAAGAGAACACGGGAAAAGAAAAAACAAATCTCTCAAGTCTGCACTGAGGCCAAGACAACCAGTGAGCTGAAAGCACCTTTAAAGTCTCACACAAACAGGAGACCATGCAGGTGTCGTGTGTGCAGTAAATGCTTTAAGACACCAGGCCCTTTAAAAGTACATTGGAGAATTCACACAGGGGAGAAATCACACCGCTGTCCTTTTTGTTGTCGAAGATTTAAGTCATTAAACGTTCTACAACTACACCAGAAAGTTCACACTGGGGAGAAAGATAGACCACACCAATGTCCTGTGTGCTGTAAATCCTTTCATAGCACAGCTTCTTTAAAATATCATCAGACAATTCACACAGGGGAGAAATCATTTAAGTGCCAAAAAGGTGGCAGATCAGTCAGATGCAAGTGCTACGTCAACAAGCATATGAGGACTACTCACCCAGGTGCAAAAACATACAGCTGTCCTGTGTGCAGTAAAAGCAGTCTAAAGGAACACCAGATGCTTCATAGTGAGAAACCCAATCAGTCTTCTGTGTGCAGTACAGACTTTATTAACTCCTTACCCAATTATAAAGTACATCAGAGCACTCACACAGGAGAGAAATCGTTTAAGTGTCCCGTGTGCATTAAAAGCTTCGCAAGTGCAAGTCTTTTAAAAATACACCAGATATATCACACAGGGGAGAAATCGCACAAGTGCAAAGAATGCGACAAATGCTTCTACCGCAAGGGGCATCTGGTCAGGCATATGATGACTCACACAGGGGAGAAACTTTGTAAGTGCTCTGTATGTGAAAAACGCTTTGTATCATCGTCTGCTCTAAAAAAACACTGTGAAATCAAAGAGGACCCTTGTCGTCATGAAGTTTGTGGCAAAAGCGTCATGTGGAAGGGAAGCTTGACGGAACACTTGAATACGCACACAGGGAAGAAATCATCTAAGCGCCTTGTATATGAAAAAGGCCTCGCATCATCAAGTGTTCTAAAACGCGACCAGCTGGATCACTGCGGAGGGAAACCAGAAGAGAATCAATCCGAGAGGGAGTCGTATCTCTGCAGCGACTGTGGCAAAAGCTTCCGAACCATCAGTTGCCTGAGAGTGCATATGAAAACGCACAGAGAGAGAGAGCTGCATAAATGTCCTGTATGTGGAAAGTGCTTCACGTCATCGGCTTATTTCAAACTCCACCAGCGACTCCACACCGGAGAGAAACAACATCAGTGCAACGTTTGCAGCAAAAGCTTCACTCTGAGTGGACACCTGACGGAACACATGAGGACTCACACAGGGGAGAAATCAGTTAAGTGTCCGGTATGTGGGAAAAGTTTTTCATCTTCAAGTTTTCTAAAACGTCACCAGCAGAATCACTGTGGAAAAACTGCAAAAGAAAAGCAATCTGAGGAAACGTCGTATCTCTGCAGCGACTGTGGCAAAAGTTTCAGAACAATGAGTTACCTGAGGGTGCATATGAAGACTCACAGAGAGAGAGAGGTGCATAAATGTCCTGTATGTGGAAAAGGCTTCAGGTGGGCCTCTTCGCTAAAAATCCATCAGAGAATTCACACAGGAGAGAAACCTTTTCTGTGCACGGTTTGCAGCAAAAGCTTCACTTGGAAGGGAACCCTAATAGAACACATGAAGAATCACACAGGGGAGAAATCGCATCAGTGCCACGTCTGCAGCAAAATGTTTGTTTATAGCAGAAGCCTGTCTCGTCATATGATGTCTCACACAGGGGAGAAACCTTTTAAGTGTCCCGTGTGTGGAATATGCTGTACAACATTAAGTCTTCTGAAATGCCACCAGCGAATTCACACCGGTGTGAAACCCTATCTATGTAACGTTTGTAGCAAACAATTCACTTGGAAGGGAGGTCTGACACAACATATGAAAAGTCACACAGGTGAGAGACCATATAAGTGCCCTGTGTGTGAAAAGGGCTTTGTAACGTCGGGCGATCTGACACGCCACACGCGTGTTCACACCGGAGAGAAACCTTTTCGCTGCAAGGATTGTAACAAATGCTTTAGTCAGATCAGTTCCCTTAAATCACACATGAAGAATATTCACTAGAGAGAGAGAGAGAGAGAGAGAGAACACATAACAGTATAAAATGTGTCAGTCCCGAGGATGAAAGGTCCACTCTAATAGATACCGGTAAGGGCACAATATAACATGGTTGAAAGGAATGACTGAACTTGGAGAACATTGTCTATAGCCTACACTGAGTGTACAAAACATTAAGAACACCTTCCTCATTGAGTTGCACCCCCCCCCCCCCCCCCCCCCCCCCCTCAGAACAAGCCTCAATTCGTCGGTGCATGGACTCTACAAGGTGTCGAAATCGTCCCACAGGGATGCTTGCCCATGTTGACTTCAATGCTTCCCACAGTTGTCAAGATGTCCTTTTGGGTGGTGGACCATTCTTGATACACACGGGAAACTGTTGAGTGTGAACCCAGCAGCGTTGCAGTTCTTGAGACAAACCTACTACCATACCCCTGTTCAAAGCCACTTAAATATTTTTACACCGGAGACTTACTCCACAGTGTCACCAGTGGCTCTAGTGTTATTTTGTTTTCATCAAGGAGTGTGATGCTAAAGTCTCGTGGCGAATCAGAATCAACAAACCCCTGTGTCATCAAGTTGCTTTGTGACAAGGCGTTATTATGTAGGTCTACGGTCTGTACAGGTCCAGGAGTGAGTAGTAGGTCTGTACAGGTCCAGGAGTGAGTAGTAGGTCTGTACAGGTCCAGGAGTGAGTAGTAGGTCTGTACAGGTCCAGGAGTGAGTAGTAGGTCTGTACAGGTCCAGGAGTGAGTAGTAGGTCTGTACAGGTCCAGGAGTGATTAGTAGGTCTGTACAGGTCCAGGAGTGAGTAGTAGGTCTGTACAGGTCCAGGAGTGAGTAGTAGGTCTGTACAGGTCCAGGAGTGAGTAGTAGGTCTGTACAGGTCCAGGAGTGATTAGTAGGTCTGTACAGGTCCAGGAGTGAGTAGTAGGTCTGTACAGGTCCAGGAGTGAGTACTCGTAACACAAAGGGAGTTATTATGTAGGTCTACAGTCTGTACAGGTCCATGAGTGAGTACTCGTAACACAAAGGGAGTTATTATGTAGGTCTACAGTCTGTACAGGTCCAGTAGTGAGTTATTATGTAGGTCTATGGTTTCTCCACCTTTGTTGGCGTAGATAAAGTCTATAAAAGGTAGAGATGTACGGTCTCCCCCGAACCCATTCTTTCTCTCTTTTGCTTTTAAAAAAAATAGGATTAACGGAACTGTCTACAGCTCACATTCATGGAGGTACACGCCGGTAACAACTCTTAACATGTATTCTAGCAGCTGAATTAGCTAATGTGTTTTATTTTTTATTCTTTTTTAAGTGTCCCACTAGGGCATTTCAGACCACCTTTTTTAACTGAAGAATGTCTGTTTGTTTTTTTTTACGATTGTGTTTTGCTTTTCATTTATTGTTGTGTTTAATGTTTAGTTTAATGTGTATATTGTATTTTGATGTGCATTGACTCACTGTCAAAATAAAGGTGAAATAAAAATTATTTGGAGGTCTTTGGGGATTGCAGCCAGAATAGGGTGACGTGGGAGAGATTTAAAAAAAAATTGTTATGATGCATTTTAATGACCATGTTTGATCGCAACAAGGAAGTACGCAGCGAGTCCGATTGCGAGTGACGATGTTGATTTTATTCGGCTGCTTTCGTCATGCCACATTCACACGCAGAATTATGAAACTAACATTCTGGACTTGCTAACTGGTTGGAACGCGGCATGTGTAGAACTACCACCAGTTAACAGGTAGGACATTTCCAGAGACCGACTAACCACGTGAACATTGCATTAGTTTTAGCAGAAGCACCTCTGGGAATAGTGTTTCGGCTTGAATTTCAAATGGGTCACCAACGAGGGGGGTTCGATTCATTTCAATGGGTCACCAACGA
The DNA here is from genome assembly GCF_057628025.1 of Oncorhynchus mykiss. Lineage (NCBI taxonomy): Eukaryota > Metazoa > Chordata > Actinopteri > Salmoniformes > Salmonidae > Oncorhynchus > Oncorhynchus mykiss. The sequence continues at coordinate 5,776,767 of NC_143031.1, forward strand.
GGGGGGTTCGATTCATTTCAATGGGTCACTAACGAGGGGGGTTCGATTCATTTCAATGGGTCACCAATGAGGGGGGTTCGATTCATTTCAATGGGTCACTAACGAGGGGGGTTCGATTCATTTCAATGGGTCACTAACGAGGGGGGTTCAATTCATTTCAATGGGTCACCAACGAGGGGGGTTCGATTCATTTCAATGGGTCACTAACGAGGGGGGTTCGATTCATTTCAATGGGTCACCAATGAGGGGGGTTCGATTCATTTCAATGGGTCACTAACGAGGGGGGTTCGATTCATTTCAACCGGGCGCCCGTGTATGTGTGTTTTGCACTTGCTGAAAGTTGATTGCATTCCATTTGGATACGGTGTGGCAATACCAATGGTTTGTTTACATGGCAGGTTAGGTGAATTAGAATGAGGATAGGAAAAGGATTAAGGTTAAAGCCAAATGAATGTACCTCTTAAATGTTGTAACAATGCGGAGGGCTCCGCATTGACATGATTGGTTGACGGTATGTGAGGGGCGGGAGTTCCTGAAGCCCAATAAGCTAAAACGCTAGGCATTCACTTTGGATGTGTAACGTCAGGTAAGTCATTCTTTGAGAGCCTAGTTCACTGAACTACCTCTGTTACATACACACCTCCACTGGGTAACTGGCTGGATCCACCAACCTGATGAAATTACTGTTGTGGTTAAATACTTTTTTTTTTTTTTTTTCCACCATAATTTGCAAAGAAATTCATTAAAAATCCTATAATGTAAATTTCTGGATATTTTAACTAATTTTGTCTGTCATATTTGAAGTGTACCTATGTTGAAAATTACAGGCCTCTCATCTTTTTAAGTGGGAGAACTTGCACAATTGGTGGCTAACTAAATACTTTTTTGCCCCACTGTATATATAATATGAAGTATTTTAATATATATGTATATATATTTACACATATTTATATACATATATTACTCATATACACTGCTCAAAAAAATTAAGGGAACACTTAAACAACACAATGTAACTCCAAGTCAATCACACTTCTGTGAAATCAAACTGTCCACTTAGGAAGCAACACTGATTGACAATAAATTTCACAAGCTGTTGTGCAAACGGAATAGACGGAAATTAGTGGAAATTATAGGCAATTAGCAAGACACACCCAATAAAGGAGTGGTTCTGCAGATGGGGACCACTTCTCAGTTCCTATGCTTCCTGGCTGATGTTTTGGTCACTTTTGAATGCTGGCGGTGCTTTCACTCTAGTGGTTGCATGAGACGGAGTCTACAACCCACACAAGTGGCTCAGGTAGTGCAGCTCATCCAGGATGGAACATCAATGCGAGCTGTGGCAAGAAGGTTTGCTGTGTCTGTCAACGTAGTGTCCAGAGCATGGAGGCGCTACCAGGAGACAGGCCAGTACAACAGGAGACATGGAGGAGGCCGCAGGAGGGCAACAACCCAGCAGCAGGACCACTACCTCCGCCTTTGTGCAAGGAGGAGCAGGAGGAGCACTGCCAGAGCCCTGCAAAATGACCTCCAGCAGGCCACAAATGTGCATGTGTCTGCTCAAAAGGTCAGAAACAGACTCCATGAGGTTGGTATGAGGGCCCGACGTCCACAGGTGGGGGTTGGGCTTACAGCCCAACACCGTGCAGGACGTTTGGCATTTGCCAGAGAACACCAAGATTGGCAAATTCGCCACTGGTGCCCTGTGCTCTTCACAGATGAAAGCAGTTTCACACTGAGCACGTGACAGACGTGACAGAGTCTGGAGACGCCGTGGAGAACGTTCTGCTGCCTGCAACATCCTCCAGCATGACCGGTTTGGCGGTGGGTCAGTCATGGTGTGGGGTGGCATTTCTTTGGGGGGCCGCACAGCCCTCCATGTGCTCGCCAGAGGTAGCCTGACTGCCATTAGGTACCGAGATGAGATCCTCAGACCCCTTGTGAGAGCATATGCTGGTGCGGATAGCCCTGGGTTCCTCCTAATGCAAGACAATGCTAGACCTCATGTGGCTGGAGTGTGTCAGCAGTTCCTGCAAGAGGAAGGCATTGATGCTATGGACTGGCCCGCCCGTTCCCCAGACCTGAATCCAATTGAGCACATCTGGGGCATCATGTCTCGCTCCATCCACCAACGCCACGTTGCACCACAAACTGTCCAGGAGTTGGCGGATGCTTTAGTCCAGGTCCTGGAGGAGATCCCTCAGGAGACCATCCGCCACCTCATCAGGAGCATGCCCAGGCATGGGAGGGAGGTCATACAGGCCAGTGGAGGCCACACACACTACTGAGCCTCATTTTGACTTGTTTTAAGGACATTACATCAAAGTTGGATCAGCCTGTAGTGTGGTTTTCCACATTAATATTGAGTGTGACTCCAAATCCAGACCTCCATGGGTTGATAAATTTGATTTCCATTGATCATTTTTGTGTGATTTTGTTGTCAACTATGTAAAGAAAAAATGATTTAATAAGAATATTTCATTCATTCAGATCTAGGATGTGTTATTTTAGTGTTCCCTTTATTTTTTTGAGCAGTGTATATATATATATATATATATATATAATATGAAGTATTTTAATAAGGGGAAACATGTTATACGAAGTCGCTGTGTAACCCTCTGTAGTAGCACTGTGACTGTAGTTAACGGGGATCGTTCCTCATTCCACTTGTGTAATAACAGGTCGTGGTGAATGTTGTTTACTATGCAATTACAAAGCATGTAACAGAGTACATTATAACAATAAGCTAATTCAACATTGCTTCTAGATTAATTACAGTGATAAGAGTAAAACAGCCTGTCATTGTGGAGTATTGGTGTGCTGACTGCAGGAATGTCCACCAGAGCTGTTGCCAGAATGTTCCTTTCTCTACCATAAGCCACTTCCGACGTCATTTTAGAGATTTTGGCAGTACGTCCAACCAGCCTCCCAACCGCAGACCTCATGTATGGCGTCGTGTGGGTGAGCGGCTTGCTGATGTCAACGTTGTGAACAGGGTGTCCCATGGTGGCGGTGGGGTTATGGTATGGGCAGGCATAACCTACAGACAACCAACACAATTGCATTTTATTGACGGCAATTTGAATGCACAAGGATACCGTGACAAGATCCTGAAGCCCATTGTCGTGCCAATCATCCTCCATCCAACACCTCATTTTCAGCATAGGATCTGTACACATTTCCCGGAAGAAGCAAGTTATAAAATAAAAATGTAAAAGTCTTAGCTCTGCAGTTTGGGACAAAAAACATCCACATCTGTACCTGTTGCATATCAACAGTGATAGGAGTTGTTGTACTCTTTTTTTGCATTGAGCAATGAGCCCCTCCTGTGGCCACTGGTGTAAATACAGTCATGTCTGGAAGAAGCAGCAAAGTACCATACAGAGAGAGAGCAGAGAGCAGGAGGGAGAGCCGTCCCAGAGCGAGTCATTGGTAGCGTCCTCAGGGAGGGAGAAGCCCAGAGCTGGAGGGCAGGGAATGCTGGGAAGAAGGGCAGGGAATGTTGGGATGGAGGGCAGGGAATGCTGGGAGGAAGGACAGGGAATGCTGGGAGGGAGGGCAGGGAACGCTGGGAGCCAAAAGACTGGGGCTGCCCTATTATTCCCTATATAGTGCACTACCAGAGGAGGCTGGTGGGAGGAGCTATAGGAGGACGGGCTCATTGTAACGTCTGGAATGGAATCAATGGAACAGAGTGAAAACACGTTGTTTCCATGTGTGTGATGCGTTTGGTACCATTCCATTGACTCCATTTCCATCCATCTTATTTCCTGCAATACTACACATTTTGTCATAGGGTGCAAAGCACATTTTGCAGATTTAAAGCTACTTTTCTTGCAATTCTATACATTTTGCCATGTCTTCATGTGAAAAATTACAACAATATCTATGGGCTAAAAACCCTAAATAAAAATACGTTAGCTGACATGGGCTAGTTTATTTTATTTAAACCTTTATTTAACTAGGCAAGTCAGTTAAGAACAAATTCTTAACTACAATGATGGCCTACCAAAAGGCAAAAGGCAAAAGGCCTCCTCGCAGGGACGGGGGATTAAAAATAAAAAATAAATGTTTAAATATTTTTTTATATATATAAATATTAGACAAAACACACATATCGACAAGAGAGACAACACTACATAAAGAGAGACCTAAGACAACAACATAGCATGGCAACAACCCATGACAACACAGCATGGCAACAACCCATGACAACACAGCATGGCAACAACCCATGACAACACAGCATGGTAGCAACACAACATGACAACACAGCATGGCAACAACCCATGACAACACAGCATGGTAGCAACATAACATGACAACACAGCATGGCAACAACCCATGACAACACAGCATGGCAACAACCCATGACAACACAGCATGGTAGCAACATAACATGACAACACAGCATGGCAACAACCCATGACAACACAGCATGGCAACAACCCATGACAACACAGCATGGTAGCCACACAACATGGTCGCAGCACAAAACATGCTAGTTGATCTGGACATTTCAGACAAGTTATAAATAGCTCTCTAAGGTATGCAATGACTGACATAACAAGAGGTCCTTGATGATCTTCTTGGCCTTCATGCGACACACGATTGCGTTGTTTTCTCTAGAATCTGTTAGTTGATATGCCTTGTCACCGTGATATATATATATATACAGTGCCTTGCGAAAGTATTCGGCCCCCTTGAACTTTGCGACCTTTTGCCACATTTCAGGCTTCAAACATAAAGATATAAAACTGTATTTTTTTGTGAAGAATCAACAACAAGTGGGACACAATAATGAATTGGAACGACATTTATTGGATATTTCAAACTTTTTTAATAAATCAAAAACTGAAAAATTGGGCGTGCAAAATTATTCAGCCCCTTTACTTTCAGTGCAGCAAACTCTCTCCAGAGGTTCAGTGAGGATCTCTGAATGATCCAATGTTGACCTAAATGACTAATGATGATAAATACAATCCACCTGTTGTAATCAAGTCTCTGTATAAATGCACCTGCACTGTGATAGTCTCAGAGGTCCGTTAAAAGCGCAGAGAGCATCATGAAGAACAAGGAACACACCAGGCAGGTCCGAGATACTGTTGTGAAGAAGTTTAAAGCCGGATTTGGATACAAAAAGATTTCCCAAGCTTTAAACATCCCAAGGAGCACTGTGCAAGCGATAATATTGAAATGGAAGGAGTATCAGACCACTGCAAATCTACCAAGACCTGGCCGTCCCTCTAAACTTTCAGCTCATACAAGGAGAAGACTGATCAGAGATGCAGCCAAGAGGCCCATGATCACTCTGGATGAACTGCAGAGATCTACAGCTGAGGTGGGAGACTCTGTCCATAGGACAACAATCAGTCGTATATTGCACAAATCTGGCCTTTATGGAAGAGTGGCAAGAAGAAAGCCATTTCTTAAAGATATCCATAAAAAGTGTTGTTTAAAGTTTGCCACAAGCCACCTGGGAGACACACCAAACATGTGGAAGAAGGTGCTCTGGTCAGATGAAACCAAAATTGAACTTTTTGGCAACAATGCAAAACGTTATGTTTGGCGTAAAAGCAACACAGCTCATCACCCTGAACACACCATCCCCACTATCAAACATGGTGGTGGCAGCATCATGGTTTGGGCCTGCTTTTCTTCTGCAGGGACAGGGAAGATGGTTAAAATTGATGGGAAGATGGATGGAGCCAAATACAGGACCATTCTGGAAGAAAAAATGATGGAGTCTGCAAAAGACCTGAGACTGGGACGGTGATTTGTCTTCCAACAAGACAATGATCCAAAACATAAAGCAAAATCTACAATGGAATGGTTCAAAAATAAACATATCCAGGTGTTAGAATGGTCAAGTCAAAGTCCAGACCTGAATCCAATCGAGAATCTGTGGAAAGAACTGAAAACTGCTGTTCACAAATGCTCTCCATCCAACCTCACTGAGCTTGAGCTGTTTTGCAAGGAGGAATGGGAAAAAATGTCAGTCTCTCGATGTGCAAAACTGATAGAGACATACCCCAAGCGACTTACAGCTGTAATCGCAGCAAAAGGTGGCGCTACAAAGTATTAACTTAAGGGGGCTGAATAATTTTGCACGCCCAATTTGTACGTTTTTGATTTGTTAAAAAAGTTTGAAATATCCAATAAATGTCGTTCCACTTCATGATTGTGTCCCACTTGTTGTTGATTCTTCACAAAAAAATACAGTTTTATATCTTTATGTTTGAAGCCTGAAATGTGGCAAAAGGTCGCAAAGTTCAAGGGGGCCGAATACTTTCGCAAGGCACTGTATATAGGGCCTAAAGGCCGAGACAATAAGAAGACACCGTGATATATATATATATATATATATATATATATATATATAGGGCCTAAAGGCCGAGACAATAAGAAGACACAGTGGCGGAATAAATTCAACCACACCTTTATGTTTTTATCACAAACCCAGAGAGCAACATCTGTCTGGTGAAGTCCAGAAAGCATATTGCATGTAACAAACAGTTACCTACAGCATGGTCAAGCAAATTAATGTTTCAGACATTTTCAAAATGACTAAACAACTATTGATTTAGAAACACAAGAGTTAGTTACCTCAAGGCACAAAGAAAACAGGAGCTGCCTCCACTACTCCAGCACCATTTCATAATCAAATCACCTATACTTAGTGTAATACAGTGACAACTAAAAGATACCAAAACAATTTAGTTTTGGTATCTAAGATAAATATGATGTGGCTGTCCATGGTGATTTCAGTGTGTGTGTGTGCGTGTGTGTTTGCAAGTACAGAAAACATGTCGACTCACCCTAATGCCACCGTCCTCTCTTTCATTGTTGAGGAAACAGTCTGTGACTCATACAGTACCTGCTTTTAGTTTTTGTTGTTCCTGGATACCTGGCTAAAATGCCTGCTCGCTAGCCTAACTTCCTTTCATGGGCAAAGTTATGCTAGTTAACATTAGCCTTCTACGTCTAGCTACATATTGAACTTCCATCCTCTCTGGCCAAGGGGCACAACAATGTATGAATGAATGGTTGGATCAGAATCCCCGTTATAATCATTAGCCAGTGTGGAGAATTAAGTGAAACCACAAGTTCAAATCCCCATCTCCATCCATGGCTAAATGAGGAAAATTACCATTTTTACCTAGCTATCCACCGGAGGACAACAAGACAACGAGATGCAACAATTTGCATTTTTTTTCTCTTCCTGTTAATGACTTTTGATGTGATGTGAATAGTGCTACATGATGGGTGATGGGTGCGAAGCCAAATTCACACGGACTTCCCTTTACACGTTTTTGTTGGTGTGTGCCAAGACCAATCACAGTTGAACTTGCTCAGTTTAGTTCAATGCTGATTGGCTATTGTTTTGTTTTTTTTATCAAGGGAGGCCAAAATTCTCACTGCCTTCCTTTGTATTCAATGCTATGTGTGCTGCAACAATATCATACTATTTTGGACCAGACAGAATCAGATAGATGGGCTAGGCATACACAGACAGAATCAGATAGATGGGCTAGACATACACAGACAGAATCAGATAGATGGGCTAGACATACACAGACAGAATCAGATAGATGGGCTAGACAGACAGAATCAGATAGATGGGCTAGACATACACATACAGAATCAGATAGATGGGCTAGACATACAGACAGAATCAGATAGATGGGCTAGACATACACAGACAGAATCAGATAGATGGGCTAGACATACAGAATCAGATAGATGGGCTAGACATACACAGACAGAATCAGATAGATGGGCTACACAGACAGAATCAGATAGATGGGCTAGACATACACAGACAGAATCAGATAGATGGGTTAGACATACAGATACAGAATCAGATAGATGGGCTAGACATACACAGACAGAATCAAATAGATGGGCTAGGCATACACAGACAGAATCAGATAGATGGGCTAGACATACACATACAGAATCAGATAGATGGGCTAGACATACACAGACAGAATCAGATAGATGGGCTAGACATACACAGACAGAATCAGATAGATGGGCTAGACATACACAGACAGAATCAGATAGATGGGCTAGACATACACATACAGAATCAGATAGATGGGCTAGACATACAGAATCAGATAGATGGGCTAGACATACACAGACAGAATCAGATAGATGGGCTAGACATACACAGACAGAGGGGGCGCTGTTCCGCTCGCTCGGATGCTTTTTCCGGTGAGATACATCCAGCCTCTTGCGAACTGAAATAAAATTATGAAACCACAGAGAGACGAAATATATATTATTTTTCTTTTTTTCTCTGTACATTGTTTTGGGAAGCTTGCCTTCCCTTGGTTTCAATTAATACACGCCACAGGTCCTCAGTGACGTGCACGCAGAGGAACTTGAAGCTTTTGACCCTCTCCGCAGCCGGCTCCGTCGCTTTGGATGGGGGCGTGCTCTCTCTGTTGTCTTCTGTAGTCCACGATCAGCTCCTTCATTTTGTTGACATGGGAGGGAGAGGTTATTTTCCTGGCACGGCTCCGCCAGGGCCCTCACCTCCTCCCCGTAGGCCGTCTCATCATTGTTGGTAATCAGGCCTACCACTGTTGTGTCGTCAGCGAACTTGATGATTGAGTTGGGGATGTGGATGAACTGGGAGTTACAGGAAGGGGGCTGAGCACACACCCCTGTGGGGCCCCGGTGTTGAGGATCAGTGTGGCGGAGGTGTTGTCGCCTACCTTCACCACCTGGGGTCCCGTCAGGAAGTTCAGGTGGAGGGTAAATTAAATTTCTATTATCTCTGACATTAACAGAATAGGGCTAAACTGTTGTAGTTAAGGCTTGTGGATCAGACTGCCGATCATTCAGCCGTTGTAAACGTCATGATGTAGTCGGGATGTGTTTTTAGGGACCACCCGCTGTAGAGGTCATGATGTAGACGGGATGTGTTTTTAGGGACCACCCGCTGTAGAGGTGATGATGTAGACGGGATGTGTTTGTAGGGACCACCCGCTGTAGAGGTCATGATGAAGACGGGATGTGTTTTAGGGACCACCCGCTGTAGAGGTCATGATGTAGACGGGATGTGTTTGTAGGGACCACCCGTGGTAGACGTCATGAGATTCTACTCATAGGCGGTTATGGAGGGAAATCACACAGAGCCTGGTACATAGAGAGATAGATAAATAGATAAGATAGATAGATAGATAGATAGATAGATAGATAGATAGAGACATAGATAGAGACATAGAGAGAGAGAGAGACATAGAGAGAGAGAGAGACATAGAGAGAGAGAGAGAGACATAGAGAGAGACATAGAGAGAGAGAGAGACATAGAGAGAGAGAGACATAGAGAGAGAGAGAGACATAGAGAGAGAGAGAGACATAGACATAGAGAGCGACAGAGAGAGAGAGAGAGACATAGAGAGAGAGAGAGACATAGAGAGAGAGAGATAGAGAGAGAACCGGTTGTTCAGTGTTTCTCTTCCTCCCTCTCTCTTCCAGCAGCATACTTCCCCAGCACCTGGATACAGACCACACAGACAGGACCTGATTCCCATCGTCAGGACAACGGGGCCACCCACCAGCCAATCAGGGCTTTGGAAGATATGTCATGCATGCTGATTGGCTGCCTGGCCTGCAGCCTGTTGTGGAATGCCCATCCTTAACCCGTTCCCTACCATCAACACATCACGCCTCTTCTCAGAAAACACACTTTCTCTGTCCCAAATCCCAATAAGTTTGAAGAGAATCTTCAAAGCCAAATATACTTGTCTCCCCTCCTTAAAAAATGGATTATGCTATGTCTATATGGTATGACTCAAACCTGAGTCTCTGACTTGGTCACTCCAACACCTTACACCAAGAGGACCAAACCTCTTGACCAGGTGGTTAGGTGATGTCCTCCTAAGGACGCTATAGTATTATAATGAGCCTTCTACCTCTACCCACCCAAACCTTGTAGATGAGTGAATAGACACCCTTTAAAGTGGCACTCCAGTCTCCTTTAACACCAGATTTACTTAAACAAAAAGGTCTCAATAGGTGGTCCAGGTAAGTCATGACATAGCACTAGACATAGCACTAGACATAACATAAGACATAGCACAAGACATAGCACTAGACATAGCACTAGACATAGCACTAGACATAGCACTAGACATAGCACTAGACATAGCACAAGACATAGCACAAGACATAGCACTAGACATAACACAAGACATAGCACTAGACATAGCACTAGACATAGCACTAGACATAGCACTAGACATAGCACTAGACATAACACTAGACATAGCACAAGACATAGCACAAGACATAGCACTAGACATAGCACTAGACATAACACTAGACATAGCACTAGACATAACATAAGACATAGCACTAGACATAGCACTAGACATAGCACTAGACATAACACTAGACATAGCACAAGATATAGCACAAGACATAGCACTAGACATAACACTAGACATAGCACAAGACATAGCACAAGACATAGCACTAGACATAGCACTAGACATAACACTAGACATAGCACTAGACATAGCACTAGACATAGCACTAGACATAACATAAGACATAGCACTAGACATAGACATAGCACTAGACATAACACTAGACATGGCACAAGACATAGCACAAGACATAGCACTAGACATAGCACTAGACATCGCACTAGACATAGCACTAGACATAGCACTAGACATAACACTAGACATAGCACTAGACATAGCACTAGACATAGCACTAGACATAGCACTAGACATAACACTAGACATAGCACAAGACATAGCACAAGACATAGCACTAGACATAGCACTAGACATAGCATTAGACATAGCACTAGACATAGCACTAGACATAACATAAGACATAGCACTAGACATAGCACTAGACATTGCACTAGACATAGCACTAGACATAGCACTAGACATAGCACTAGACATAGCACTAGACATAGCACTAGACATAACACTAGACATAGCACTAGACATAACACTAGACATAGCACTAGACATAGCACTAGACATAGCACTAGACATAACACTAGACATAGCACTAGACATAGCACTAGACATTGCACTAGACATAGCACTAGACATAGCACTAGACATAACACTAGACATAGCACTAGACATAACACTAGACATAGCACTAGACATAGCACTAGACATAGCACTAGACATAGCACTATTGCTCCTCTATTGTTCTTCAGGCAACGGAGTGAGCATAGAGATCCTATTAAATTCCTAATTCTATGGGGGGAGGCCAATGACATCAAGGGTTCCCATCAGCAGGGCCGGATTAAGAAAATGTAGGGCCCGGGGCTTTTGGTTTCCTGGCACACCATCATTTTTGCGGTAAACAAATCCTTGCACCAAGATGCCCATTGTAAATGTACTGTCGAAGAAAAAGACCCTTTGCAATAAAGCCATAATAACACGTGCCATGTGATATAGGCTACAGATGAGCAGAGGCGTTTCTAGGATATCCACACATGGGATTTTGTTGTTGTTTTTTTTGCTGGGTCTGAAAAACAAAAAGCCTTAAAAAAAATATGTAGTTTACATGACAGAGGACATTAGCTGAATCTTTTTTAATAACACACATATGACTGAAATGAGTGCCTAATCTGACTGACAAACTGAGATCAATCTAGTCTTGAATTGAAACACACATTAGCCCAGGCCAATGAAGCGACACACAGATTGTATAATATTTTAGGAGGCAATATATATAATATACAGTATATATATCATAGGATACTAAATAACATTTCCAGTGGCACAGTGACTCACCTAATGATGAAGTTGAAGCCATAGGCTACCCACTCACGGTGATGGCCGATGCGCTCATCGTGGAAATAGCCTGTCTCGAGATGAGCTACTTTGAAAAACAGTGCTCCTGTTCGCAAAAAGAATTGGGAGCTGTTGATAAAAATAGTTTCCTTTGGTTCTACAGACAGATCAGTATTTTCTTTCCAAACTGTACGCTTTTCCTGCAGCTGTATTTGAGTCTGCAAAAACAGACAGCCGCAATAAAAAACAAAAAAACGAAATAGTTTGGGTGGCCATTTGAATAATTGTTCAGCAGCCTAATGACTTGGGGGGTAGAAGCTGTTAAGGAGCCTTTTGGTCCAATACTTGGCGCTCCGGTACCGCTTGCAGTGCGGTAGGAGAGAGAACAGTCTATGACTTGGGTTACTGGAGTCTATGACAATTATTTGGGTCTTCCTCTGACACCGCCTGGTATAGAGGTCCTGGATGTCAGGAAGTTTGGCCACAGTGATGTACTGGGCCGTACTCACTACCCTCTGTCGAGTCTTTCGGTCAGATGCCGAGCAATTGCCATACCAGGCGGTGATGCAACCGGTCAGGATGCTCTCGATGGTGTAGCTGTAGAACTGTTTTAGGATCTGAGGACCCATGCCTCCGAGGCAGAAAAGGTTTTGTTGTGCCCTCTTCACGACTGTCTTGGTGTGTTTAGACCATGATAGTTTGTTGGTGATGTGGACACCAAGGAACTTGAAACTCTAGACCTGCTCCACTTCAGCCCTGTCAATGTTAATGGGGGGCCTGTTTGGCCCTCCTTTTCCTGTAGTCCACGATCAGCTCCTTTGTCTTGCTCACATTGAGGGAGAGGTTGTTGTCCTGGCACCGCACTGCCAGGTCTCTGACCACCTTCCTATATATATACTGTTGTGTTGTCAGCAAACGTAATGACGGAATTGGAGTCATGCTTGGCCACGCAGTCGCGGGCGAACAGGGACTACAGGAGGGGACTAAGCACGCACCCCTGAGGGGTCCCAGTGTTGAGGATCAGCGTGGCAGATGTGTTGTTGCCTACCCTTACCACCTGGGGGTTGCCCGTCAGGAAGTCCAGGATCCAGTTGCAGAGGGAGATGTTTAGTCCTAGGGTCCTTAGTTTAGTGATGAGCTTTGTGGGCACTATGGTGTTGAACACTGAGCTGTAGTCAATGAGCAGCATTCTCACATAGGTGTTCCTTTTGTCCAGGTGGGAAAGGGCAGTGTGGAGTGCGATTGAGATTTAGTCATCTGGGGATCTGTTAGGGCGGAATGCGAATTGGAGTGGGTCTCGGGTTTCTGGCATGATGGTGTTGATGTGATCCATGACCAGCCTTTCAAAGCACTTCATGGCTACCAACGTGAGTGCTACGGGGCAGTAATCATTTAGGCAGGTTACCTTCGCTTCCTTGGGCACAGGGACTATGGTGGTCTGTTTG